>NW_027506943.1:414903-482403 GCF_052324685.1 Brachyhypopomus gauderio
CAGACTTTGCTTGTCTGTTGTTCCAGAGCGGATCTTTGAGGACCACGAGAACCTCGTGGAGAACCTGCTGAACTGGACCAGGGACAGCACCAACAGGCTAATGTTCATCGAACGCCTGGAGAAGTACGCACTCTTCAAGAACCCACAGGTAGGGACGGGCCGCACAACACGGTTGTTCCCCTCCGCAGAAGCAAGCGTGTAGCCTGCAGTCACTGTCTGGGTAATCTGAGCCTGCAGCTAGCAGTTGTCTGGCCCCTCAGTGCAATGCTGCGCCTTTAACAACACAACATGGAGACTGCATCATAACAAAGGCATGGTCACAGAACCTGATTAGGTTTCAGTGAAGGCCCCGAGTTGTTTTTGTCCCCATTTCTACAGCAAAGACTTGTGCTTTATTTAACCCTTCGAGCGCTGCAGGGCTCAGTGTACACTGAGTAGTGTGGAGAGTAAGTAGGTGAGTGTAGTGTCCATGCTGAGTAGACATGGTGGGGAAACATGTCACATATAACTGCTACAGCTCTATTTTATTCCATACTGAGAACATGTGTGAGAGTGTCTGCAGTCAGAGGCTGGACTGGGCTGGATCGGGCCGGACCGGGCCGGATGTCTGCACTGCTCTCTCTAGCATGGCTTTGATTATCCTTTGCCTTTTGCTATCATGAACAGTTCAGGAGTATTTCTATTAAAGGATGAAACATCTTTGCCAGTGTTCCACTCTGACCTTGTCTAACCTTCTGTACCTAATCAGAACTATTTGTTGGGGCGGAAAGAGACGTGCGAGATGACGGACAGGAATAAAGAAGCTCTGCTGGAGGTAAGGGATGCAGTGTGAACATGTACACGTACACACCAACGTACATGCTCTCAGTCAGGCAGACACTCTCAGAGTACTGCAGACACGTTGACTTATTTAGGTCACCACATCAGAAATGTTATTTGGAGTTGGGATCATAGACTGTATGCGTGTGCGTGTGTGTTTGTGTGCTCTGTCTGTCTGCAGGAATGTTTCTGTGGAAGCTCTATCAGTGTGCCTGAGATGGAGGGTGTTCTCTGGCTCAAAGAGGATGGTAAGAAGTCTTGGAAGAAGCGCTATTTCCTGTTACGAGCCTCTGGACTATACTATGTGCCAAAGGGCAAAGCCAAGGTCAGTTCTCCATCAAACCCTCCATGTCTTCTTTCCTTTATACACATTCTTTCTTTTCTCAACTGTTTTATTCTCTGGCCCACATCTATCTATCTATCTATCTGTCTGTCTGTCTATCTGTCTATCTGTCTGTCTGTCTGTCTTCTCTCGCTCTCTCTATCTCTCTATCTCTCTCTATCTCTCTCTCTCTCTCCATCTCCCCCCCCCCCCCCATCTGCTCATGCCCACCCCCATGCTTTCAAAGACCTTCACTGCATTACTCTGTGTAGCGTTGCCACATTAAACCTGTAAATTGTTATAAAAAACATGTGGATGTGTGTACTTGTGTGTGTGTGTGTGTTTGCATGTGTGCTAAAATCCAAAGGATGACCATTTCACAAGCTTGTCAAGTGTAAAGCTCCCCCTGGTGGATGAAACGATGCATTTTTTGTTGTCGTCCCTACCCAAGTAGCATTGAAGACCCAAGATGAACCTGTTTAACATATCTGTATTGTCCTCTGTGTCCCCCTCCCATCGTCCCCTGCAGACATCTAGAGACCTGGCGTGCTTCCTACAGCTGGATCATGTGAACATCTATCTGGGGCAGGACTACCGCAGCAAGTACAAGGCTCCAACCGACTACTGCATGGTCCTCAAGGTAAAGACAAACGTCCCTGCAGTTACTATAGGTGTGCAGTTGTCTTCTTGGACACCCCTTCTTTAAGTGTACCCTAATCACTGGTGTCAATTTTGCTCACAGTAAGTTGCGATCCACATATTTTCAGCCCCGATGTTGACTGTGGTAACTGACTTGTAGTAAATTGCCTTAAACCGAGTGCTGTACTTACAGTGGCCTATTTCACATATTACCTGATAACGTATGCCATTTCTAGATTTTATTTATACATATTTGTTTCCTAAAAGGCACATTGGCATAAAGAGTTAACAGGCGTGCTGATACTGTCAGATCTAAGATCTCCAGAGTCTTGAGTGGAAGAAGACGAGTGTTTTACTCGACACTTCCTTTGGGCCCAAATGGTTTTCTATGCATTTGAAGAACTCAAACTGCTCTGGATCACGTAGAGTCCAGTCCTGCCTTCTTCCACAAGCTGCTCTCACTGAATTTGTGCTGCTGTGCACCAGACAGGAAAATGTTGCAGCCAAGAGAGACTCATGTCAGAGATGTTGGGGGAGCCCAGACACATCAGGGGCTCTCCCTCTTCCTGTCTGAACCGTGGTTGGTGCAGACATGTGCATGTCAGGGCCATGGAAGACTGGCCAAGATAGCTTCACGTGTATATAAGTGTATATACAAAATGCGTATGCTTAATCTATTAAGAGTAATCTGTTTATTTGTTGAAATTGCTGCAATGCAGGTAAATGCATTTAGTACTGGAAAGTAGTATTTGACAGCCTGGATTTGTGCTGCCACCTAGGGGAATACAGAAGAGTAACGCGTCTTCAAACTTCAAACTGACGTTTAGCTGTGAAATACCAGGGCTACACAGTATAGATAGAATACCATATAGCATATTGCTTCATGATCAAACATAATGGCCTTTGACTAAATTTACTTACATTTGTTGGATCAAGTGAATGCTGAGATTCAACAAAAAATCCCCCCACTCGAGCTGCAGTGTCTGTGATTGTTCCGAGCGTTCACAGCACGCCGAGACGGGAAGTGAAAAGGCCCACTGGCCTCAAATGTTGCAAAAATGCCAACCCTGTGAATCTCAAACTGCATTCTGCGTCCATCTGAACTTTTCGGTTGTAAATCACAGCGTTCTTTCTGATTTCATTGTGCAGCACCCTCAGATACAGAAGAAATCTCAGTACATCAAGTACCTGTGCTGCGACGATGTCCGGACCCTCCACCAGTGGGTCAACGGAATACGCATTGCCAAGGTAACGGCTCCTTTGTGGCTGATGGTGTCCAGCGTTCCCAGCATGCCGTGCGCAAAAAACTCACACGAGCCCTCCTGTTTGCGTGCAGTATGGGAAGCAGCTATATGTGAACTACCAGGAGGCCATGAAGCGCACTGAAGCTGCGCATGACTGGTCTTCTCTGTCCAGCTCCAGCATGAAGTCTGGCTCCAGCTCCTCCAGTCTTCCAGGTAAGATCCAGAAGCTCCATGGGGAACTTGTGTGATACGGGTTGGGGCGGAGATTGAGCTCGATCAAAGAGCTCATGAAGGACCAGTCCAAAACTGATGATGCCAGTTTTGAAATGTGCAGAATCCCAGTCCAACCACTCCAGCCAGTCGGACAGTGGCGTGTCGGAGACGGCTTCGTCTGGACACGTGCGCTCTCAGAGTGTGGTCAGCTCCATCTTCTCGGAGGCCTGGAAGAGAGGGAACCAGGCTGAGGACGGCAAGGTACTCGGACATGTCACCACGAGCTTCTCACCTTCATCCTCCCACTACCACATCCTCTCTCTCTCTCTCCGCTTGTCTCATACAGACTCATTCGTCATGAGTCTCTTCTGAGTTGTGTGATGGCTCATTTCAGCTGACACCCTTCTACTTTAGGAAAATGCAGATATTGAATCAAGGGGAAATTATCTACAGCGGTAATCATCAAACTGAATCTGCAGGATTCCAGAGATTAGTTCCAGTTCGGTTCTTAGTAACATTGAACTTCTGAAGGAAAGTACATTTGCAGGATGATTGTGGCATGTGTAAGAACCATAAGACTTTTTCAGGATTACAGGTATGTGGTGTGGTACTCAGCGGTAGAAGGTGTTTAACTCTGCTCATCACAGCTCCTGTTCATCATGCGTTCCAAGAACCTGGTCATTGGGCTCATGACCTGGTGTGATGATCTGTAACCTCAGAGGCAGATGGGTCACTGGGCCAGTGGTCACTGGAAGACTGCTGATCCATCTCCTCTCCTCTCCTCTCTTAGGGTCAAGTTTCACAAGGCCATGCCCTTAAGCACTGGTGGGAATTGAGGTTAGGGGTGTGAAAACCCTCACACTCTAACACTGGAGTTTTCCCCCTTATCCCCATGTAACTTTGAGGCAACTAACCACTCAATTCTGTACAGCAGTTCACGTTTTGTTTGTGCGGTTGAATGCAGCCTAATGTGAGAAGGGTTGGAGAGTGAGAGATTTAAATGGCTTGTGTTAACTTGTGTTAACTTGTTTAACTTGTGTTAACTTGTTTAACTTGTGTTAACGGATTCCCACAAACCCACTGCTGTGATACTGTAGGATTAACTAAATAAAGTGTGGCTTGAGTGCATAGTGTTGTATTAACAAGGATTGTGTGTTTGGGAGAATGGGACTGCCTTTCTGAGAGGTAAGAGCATCCCTTGTACCTTTAGTACTGCACATTGGATCACATGGAGCGGAGGCCATTTTGTGTGCTGCAGTGCGTGGAGGTGATGTCTGGTGTTTCTGCATGCTGGTTTCAGCGTGTTCAGCAGACCTGATTAATGGGGCGGCTGACTTCACATCCATTTTTGAACACTTTATGTTTGCGCTCAGCACCTTTTCTGTCTCTTTTTCATGTAAATTCAAAATCATACTTTCTGGCTAACTTCCTTTCCTTACAATACAAAGGACTGTCAGACAGCTTAAAGTCATGGTTTGAAACCTTTACTGACCGTCTCTCTTCTTTCTGTCTTCTGTAGATAAGAATCGAATCAACCCCACCAGCACAGCCTAACAGAGCCTCTTACCCTCTCCAGCTGCCCCAGATGCCCCCCTTGTCCCAAGCCGCCCTGTCCCACGGTAGCTACCCCAGCCTGTCGCCCCAGTCCTCTCCTTCTCCGCCGTCGCCACCGCCTCCACCTCCCCCTCCTCCGCCCTTGCCTACCCCCACCTACCACTCCACCCCCACCATGTTCACCAAGTACAGCACCATTGCCAGGCTGCACAACATCTCCCAGACCCCTGGCCTCTACAAGCAGACCCCCCTGCTGGCCGCAGTACAGCAGCAGCAGCTGCCCGGCCTTCCCACCCCTCCCCCGCAATCCATGAAACCAGCGATGAACCATATCGCCGTGGCAGCCAGCGGCGGCCCTCCCCCGCCCCCTCCCCCGCCGCCTCAGTCCGTACCTGCGCCAGGCTCCGCCATGGCGGTGCTCAAGCTAGGTCCTCCCAGCCCTCAGCCACAGTTGATTCCTCCACCACCTCCCGAGGACGAACACCTGCCTCCACCGGATTACACGCAGAGCAACGGTGTCCTGCCCCCACCACCCCCCCCAGAGCAGTTCCAGTACCCCCCACCCCTCAGTGCCAGTGGCCTCCAGCAGTTCCTTGCTCAAAAGTTTCCCAATATGACCTATGACTTTTCACCCCTCGCCGAAGACCTAGCAGCTCATCCGCCTCCCCCACCCCCAGAATGTTTCTCACCTCCACTTCAGCAGGTATCGGGGCCTCCCCCTGCACCACCTAAAACGTTTACCGGTGGGTTTCTCCCTCTGACGGCCCCCAAACCACCCGGACACTCCCTTTCCCCGGTGTCCCCCGTACCTCCACCTCTGTCTCCAACCCCATCCACCTACATGAAGAAGCAGGAAAGCTTCTCTGGTGGCCACAGTCCCAATCAGCCTCCACCCACCTTACCAAAACAGCACAGCTTCTCTTCAAAACCACCACCTTTGTCTGCCGCCACCTCCCCAACACCATCACTGGTCAAACAGCTTGCAAACCAGTTCCCTGGATCTCTGGATGTTTCTAAAAGCCCCCTGTCCCCCCCAGTGGTCAAAACCAAGCCCAAATGGCAGCCAGGGGGCCAGTCCCAGCTTCAGTCTCCTGAGTTTCCCCCTCCTCCACCTGAGAGTAGCCTGGACTTTCCTCCACCACCACCTGCACCAAGCCCCCCTCCATCCAAAATGGGATCGCCAATCAAGAAATCACCTTCCTCCTCTTCCAACTCCTCCACCAGTTCAGCGTCGAAGAGGCCCCCTCCAACGCCGCAGCGTAACTCCAGCATAAAGTCCAACACCTCCATCGAGTACCAAGAATCGAAAAAAGTTGAGGACCTAGTGAGCATGTTCGCTCAGCCCAGCCAGCCCCCCCCAAGCTCCTTCTCCACTCCATCTTCTACAACCGGCTCGCCGTCCAGAGACACCGCCGCAAGCTTCCGAGCATCAACTAAACCAGGAAAGATCAACCTGGCCAACCTCCCACTGGCCCTACAGAGCAGACACGGTCGGCAGCCCAACTCGGACTTCCCCTCTCCCCCTCCTGAGTGCGACTTCCCTCCTCCGCCTCCGGACTCCGAGCTTCTGCCCCCTCCCCCTCCACCCATGGAGCTGCACGGCGGAGCTCCCAAAGTGGCGGTGGTTAACCCCCAGCCCCAGCTTCCCACCAGCGCGGCATCGTGGAAGCAGACCTCCTCGAGGAAGACGCCTCCTCCGACCATGCAGCGTCGGAGCAGTGGCCCCTCCGAGCCGCTGGTCCTCTCCCCGCCTCCTCAGCAAATCCCGCTCGTCCCTTTCGGGTCTCCGCTGCCTCCCACGTCCCCTAAGGGCAACCTGTCCGTCCAGCCCAACTTCCTGGAGGACCTCAACAGGACTTTAAAGAGGAAGTCCATGTCCCGACACGGCTCCCTCCCCACCTCGCGCATCTCGGCCAAACTGGAGCCCGTGGCCACCATGGACGACATGGCCCTCCCACCCCCGCCACCCGAACTGCTGCTGGGCCAGCAGAAGAAGAGCGGCTACACGGGGGCCAACATCTCAGGCTATGCAACGTTACGACGGGGGCCCCCCCCAGCGCCGCCCAAACGGGACCAAAACACCAAACTGACTGGGGAATGGTAGGCAAGGCGCGCTGGAACGTCTGCGTTTCTCCGTTTGAACAACCGGCAACCCCCACCATGACACGAGACTGACCGACTGTGTGAAGAACACCGCTCCTCTTTAGATCACTTCCCACTTTAACCCGTTATTATCCCAGTATGGAAAAAAAAGCAAGCCAAATCACCTAGAGTATAAGCTTCTCTCCGTGTTCGTGCCGCTTTTGCAAATGCGTGTAAGCAGTTATACAAAACCAGTGACGAAAAGATCGCTGCCATTATTTTAAATAGGTACTGCATGGACTCCAGTGTGAGGAAAGGGATAATGTGTCTGTATAATAAAAGATGTATCTGGAATTCAAGGGTGGGGAGGGTGCTTTTACCTTTTTATATGAAATTATTTAATACCTGAAATATATTCTTATTTTAAAGTTTAGTTTTTAAACCCTTGACTGTATGCGTTAAACGTGAATAGAAAGCAGGGGTGATGAAGAGATGTATATGTGTGTGTTTTGTCTGAGTGGTTTGGTTGATCCACTCTCAGGAGAAGAATAAGAAAGTGATGGTTTGGTTCCTTTGCCTTGCTCAAGTCCTATTAAATCTGCCAATCCAGAATTTCAAGAATGGCACAGACGGATTGCATATGTTCTGAATGACGTAATCTCAAATGCTCCTGTAATACTCCTAAGTGGCTGAAAACCTGTAATGATTACAGAACTGGACAGAAAAAAAAGTAAATATCGAGGGGAGAAAACTTGTTTTGTTTAGAACCCTTAGCATCCAGAATTTGAGAGGAACTTGGCCCACTCCCTGTGGAAGAGGCTGTTTAGCCCGAGCGTAACTGGGATTGGATGTGTTCTGTTTATGTTGGTTACATTGCTATCTATCTGTACATACTGCAGCTATTCCTGACTTTAACAGCTACTCTTAGCTCTGTGACTTTGTGACATATGGGGGGGAATCATGTATTTTTATTCTGGTAATAGATTTGCATTGCCCCACACTACCATTACTCAGTTCACAATTAAAGTGCTTCTCATATCTGGGACAATTCTATTTCTTTTCGTTAATCTTGCATGTGCACTGTTATGTTGTTTTCGTTTTCCTGTAAGTGTAAGGGTAAGGCTTGTATTTAAGTGAATGTAGTGGGGTGGGCTGATTTGACCTCGGTTCCCAATCTCTGAAGCACTTGACATGAGGTCATTTTAAGTTCAGACATTTTTGTGCCCATTCCGTTCAAAACTCACTTTACGATATAGAGTAGCTGTTTCTGTCTCCATTGTGTAAGGTAGCCACAAACGGTTGCCTTGATTATAAAAGCCATTACCTTAGACTACTGTTCCCCAGTTTTGACTAAGTGGGAAACAGCTCAATTACCATCACTATGAGAGCACGGCGCTAACAATGCCTGTTAAAGTCAGGAGGGTTTTAGATAAAATACACGAGGAAGTAAATGTCTGTTGCATTTAAACTGAACAATATAAATGTGTACCTCATGCAGTGAGCTGTCCCAGAGATCCTTTTTTCCCTGGTGTCTGTGTCTGCAATTAAATTGGAATGGAAACCAATAACAGCCACTCTAAACATTGTGGTTCTAATTATGGAGTATGAATTTGTCTACTTGCTTAATCGTTTTTTACCATCTTTAGCATGCATGATGTCCTCAACATTGTGCAGATAACTTCTGCTTTGTGATGGTTGTGGAAAACAATCTGTATTTTCTCAGCAAGGGTAAAGATTTCATAATAATTTCACCACTTTAACCTTTCATCTTAGCAGGTGATGCACAACCATATGTCCCACTGCAAAATAAAACACTTAACCAATATACATGTAAAAAATAAATAAATAAATACTGGCATAATACAATAACTGCATTAGTCAAGAGTTTAAGACATCTTGCCCAGGAAATATTTGTAGTAGGTTGTCGAATTTAGCAGCTGTTTCTGTTGTAGTTCCTGTGTTAATTTCAAAGAATCCTCCGATTACAGCATCAGTCTGGAACAGCTACAAATTCCTCGACCCACCATGACCCCCGGCCAGAGGAACATTCGTCAGGCCTACAGCTGAACCCCAGCAAAGAAAAGAAACTTCCAGAAACACAGACATAACTTCAACACCTGTCCCCTGTGTTCACAGAGGTGCATGAGCTGTGTGAGGTTTATTTGAATTGGTATGGTTAACTAGGTTGAATAGAATCAAGTTACTTATTAGAAGAAATAACGTAACTGTAATGCCTATAATGGCACATGGGAAGACCAGCGGGTTAAACTGTACAGGCCTTATATTTGATGGTCACCATCTGCAGGACAGTGGTGAAAGACTCCTGTGTGATTTTTGAGACATCTTGTCTCCATTTTTCCAAAATTAAAATGATATTGTACTTGTTTACTAACTAACTACTACTAACTGAAAGATTGGAGGACGCTGTGACATTTCAGTCATAAAATCTGATTGGCTGATTGTTGCAAGACGTAAAATCATTTATACGCACACATCTATGACAACTTTGGCTTCACAATGATTGGATTCTGTATTAATGCAGCATTTTATAAACCAGTAAAACAATTTGTCCATGACAAAATACGGGTTCCTGTCCCTCCACAACTCCGCTCTATTCACATTAACACCGTTCACACGCTCTGGTTCTGGTTGCATTTACATGGACAAACCACTAGAGGGCATCAGTGTCCTGTAGAACAGCCTTGCTTGCATTCTGGAAGCCCTGTACCAGGATTTTTTCTGGTAGGCAGAAACATTTACAGTGAGGCTCAGGCTAAGTTTACACTTTTTTCAAACAATAGAAAATAGTTCATTAATAGTAATAGTTTACAGAGTAAAGTGCTTGTATGAATAATGAATAAAACATCTATAATATGAAATATGCTCTTCTACAACTGTGGCCTTGCTTTCCAGCAGTGTGGACCACACAAACATGCATGTGTTGAGAGAAATTTGTCAATTTTTATGAAAGTCAATTTTTTCCCCTGTATACTAAGATTAAATTTGACTACACATACTGCTGGATTTGTTGAATTTAGCCTTTAAATTGTTTATGCAAAAATAAATACTGGAAATAAATACTCATAACTGCAGCATACTATTTCCACAGAAAAGTGGCAAGGCAAACCAAGCGAACAAATAATAATCTAATAATAATAATCTTTATATGTATAGCACCTTTCATGCTCACATGCAAATATAAAGTGCTTTGCAGAATAGAAGAAAGATAAGAATAAGGTAATAAAAAATTCACAACTATGAAATAATTAACAAAAATGTCAAAATGCGATAAAATAATAAACAATCGAAGTTTCCTAGCAAAATTTACTCACATAAAGCTCAGAAATAAATAGCAATACCAAGTACTTTTGACCCTCCACCCTCCATGTGGATTTAAAATTTACTGTTAAGAAATTCAATATATATATTTAAAATTAAAATGTGAAAGGACCTTATAAATGTTTTAAAAATGTTACCGTTTTCCTCTCGGTAGGTCGGCAGGATTACCGTCCACTGCAGTAATAAACGGAGGCGCTAGAGGGCAGCACGTGTACGGACTATACAGCTCGTGATACAGTACAACACGTACGAACGAAGGATGACAACATTTAACACTGATGAAACAACGTCATTCCACAGTCAAGCACAACTTATGTGAAGCCTGGTTAAATTATTTATGCGCTTCTGGTATGACACTTCTAAATATTCAGTGACGAATGCTTCTTGATCAAGATTTCTGTAATTGTTTCTTTAATTCAGCTATTAATTACAGTGTGCAGCCACTTCCTCTCGGTTTCTAATGGCAACAGCCTGTAACCCTCGAGTCTCATACGTACCGTCTCAGGCCATCTGGAGCTCCAGAGCTGCCAAGTTATGTAAGAGTGAGAAAGACGCGTGTGTGCCAAGCAGTCTTGTTCAGTTTAAGCATTTTAGGACAAAGACTTTCAGGGCAACTTGGCCGTTTGATTTCAAAGTGAAAAAGTGCACATTTTAAAACAAGTTACAAGATTGAGTATTATACATACATCTTTAATAAAGTGGGACATACTATTTCATGTCAAATTACTACCTTATTTTAATGTATTACATTGCTAATGATTTACATTACTAGATCTTGCCTTTTGTAATCATCAAATCTGTAAAACATTAATTCCACTTTTCAAAACACACTGAATGGTTAGAGGTCCTATTTTGTTCAGGGCTGTGCGCTCAGAGATGGATGGTAATCTCACTCTCAGATGTGCTCATTCATAAACAGCCTGTGCTGAGTTAGGGTCAGCTTGGCCAGAACGAAGGCAGCAGAAATGTGGGTTCCAGAGGACCACTTATACTTAGGACGCTTGTAGATTTATACACACACACACTGCAAATACTGACCAATTTAATTCATTTTAGAAAAGTATGATAATGTATAAGCATGATACCTGTTAGTTATCAAAGGATTGTGCATCTGCACTCATATATTAATAACTGTACACTAGGGATGCACCGAAAATTCGGCCACCGAAAATTTTCGGCCGAAATGGCTTAAATTTGCATTTTCGGTTTTCGGCCGAAATACTTTCATCACCGAAACAACACGGCCGAAACAATGTATTGTGATGACGCAAGCAAAAATCGCCTGCACGTGTTTATTTGGATAAAGCTAGCAAAAAAGTTTTCCAGTGATGGCGCCAAGGCAAAGGACATTACACCAAAAATTATGGAACTCGCTGCCTTACGATCAGCCGTTCTCTGTCGTAGAGGATGCGGGATTTCGTAGGCTAATAGAGCACATTGAGCCCCGTTATGTTTTGCCGAGCAGACGACATTTCTCAGAAGCGTGTTTACCTGAGCTGTTTAATGTTGTTGCAACTCACGTCACGTTTTTATGAGAGAATTTATATTTATCTTTCAGGTCAGTCAGTTATAATTAAATTTAACTCGTATAAAATACATATATTTATCCTCTCAGATAAAAACGGTCTGGAAGCGAGTTCAATTTAATTAGTGGTCGGCCATTGTCAGCGTTATCGCCGTTAACGGCCCACCACTAATTTTATTTTATAATATGCATTACTGTAATGTCAGTGCTAAATACATATTTTCAAATCAAATTTTGTAGTTGATTTATTCTTTGAATAGCAATGCTTTGATTTTAGTGAGGTTAGCCATAAATCCAATGTTACTAATAATTGGCATAATGTATTTCGGTGTTTCGGTTTTCGGCTTTCGGCCTTGGTTTCTTCATTTTCGGTTTTCGGTTTCGGCTAAGAATTTTCATTTCGGTGCATCCCTACTGTACACCCACACTCACACAGCCGGTGCACAACTCTACATACTAGCAATCTGTAAAAACAAGAATGAAGGTCATTCATCCCTGTTGTGATGTTAAAAGACACAGACATTACTGGTCTCAATCATACAAAATACTTCTTGCTGCTTACCATCTATAAAAAAAAAATGTGTGCTTTCAAGTTATGGGATTTCTGCAAACCCAGGGATGAAGTACTCTGCAGTCATTTGACTGCTATCGGCACCTGCCATTAATCTACCTGAATAGAGACACTGGGTGCATCATCAGGACCGTTCCATCATCAGCTGGACTGTTGTGGAAAGAGAATGTGGTGCAAAGGATGGAATAATAGTGAATATAACACTGCAATATGGCACCAAAACATGCCCAATGAAGTTCACTACAGCCAACAGGATATTCACATTGTGAAAACTAGTAAGAGAGCAAACTGCTAATGAGAAACGATAAAACTCACTTAAATTATTAACTGAAGGACAAAGATGAGAAAAGAACAGAATTAAAATACGAACTTCCATTTTTTATTGAGCATGCAATTTTATGTAGCACTACACAACATATCAAAAATCAACTTGGCCATTTGGTTAGGGTCACTACACAATATAGAATAAAAAAAAATACAAATAAAATTTAGACAAAGCAAAGCTGAGGTTTACGGACACACTTTAGTATTTATGATTAGAGGCTGACCGATTTCTTACCTTAATGTAATGACAGATGTGTTATGCTGGCATATCTAAGCGGCCGCACGTTCAGAGAACTATATTCAGGAATGAAGTTTGAGTCTGAGGGCTCAGAGTGGAACTTGTGTGTGTGCAGGTCCTGGGGAGGAAGGCCTTACAGAGGCTGAACTGATTCAGCCTTCTGCACTTCCAGTCCTCTGCATATTTCCATTTTGCCCTGGGTTCTAATGGCCCATTACTAGATTGCTACAGATCGTTTTCAGATGATATCCCCCGTCTTTCCTATGTACAGTAAAAGTAGACACCTCTGTACATGAAGTGTTGTGGTGATTATGTCGGAACTCTAGTGAAAAGGTGTTAATCCGAGGCAGAACGCCCCCACCTTTTTATATTGACCAATTTACTGGCAGCTCCCATGCTTGATTTAATCCTGGAGACCTCTAGTGGCCAGCCAGGGAATAAACCACCACACAAGCCAACATCCAGCCAGATCACTGGGCCTTGTTGAATACACAGATAATATATCTTATTAAGGCAAAATCACTGAATCAAGAGAACAAAACCATCAGTGCACACACACATACACACATTCACACACACACACACTCCTTAAGGGACATTCACAAATATGCATCAAATATATATGTATATAAAACATATTCCTCTATGTCCACCATTCCAGACATGCACAGCCTTGGGTTGGGTTTTTCCTTAGTTAGCTGAATTCTGTATTAATGTACAGCTGCTGTAGTGTTACAGAGACGTAGGCCAAGCCCAGTATGAGCCCTAAAGACTCTTCTGTGCTGAAGACAATCAAAGACAAAAAAATATGAGTTATGTCAAAAAATAAGGGGGGGGTAATTCTGGTCACCTCGTTTTCAAAATATGGAAAATCTCACACCCAGCCCACAAAACTACTTCATATCTCGTTTTCTTATTCAAAACACAAGAAAATAGTGGTTGTGCTGTAAATCCTTCATTCAACAAACCAGAAAATAATTCTTGATATTTACTGTTAATCTATTTCGTTGTACTCTAGTAGTGAACTATCCCCCCCATCAGTCTGTTGTGAAAGGCAGTCGCAGTCCTTAAAGTGTCGTAGTTAAACTCGTCCCCTGACTCACGCTCACCCTCCCCCGCCCCGTTCACAGGTCACCACGTGTCCGAAACCGACCCGCCTGCTGTCAGGCTACAAGTATGGGCCCCAACGCGCGGGCTGGGCCGTGGGGCGCCGGCCCGGCCATCACTCGCCGTAGTGCATGATGGACTCCACGTAGTTGCCGGGGAAGAGGCCCGTGGTGCCGCTCATCACGCCCTCATACCAGCCGTCGTCATTCATCTTGATGACGTAGATGATGTCGCCCTCCTGGAAGGTCAACTCGTCCTCCTTGTCCCGGGTGTAGTCGTAGATCGCTACCACTGACATGGTGGACAAACCACGTGTTAAGACCGTTGGCTTACATGCATTCTACTTATTAGAGGACGTCAAACACGCCGTTTTCAGACCTTTGAGCGCTAGCGGTGTTTTCCAAGCGAGTACACCGTTCTCAACATGCTAACTTTGTATGATTTGCATGCGGTGCAGTTTTTAAAATGCAGTTTGACTGTACTATTAAGCAAAAAAGAAACATTGTAAATCAAAGTATCTTTATCAAAAAGGAACTATTCTGAGAATTAAGCACACAAAGACACAACGTCGCGTACCTTTCTCCAGGTAGGCCCGCGGGGCCCAGGGAGGGTCTTCCTCTGCATAAGGGTCGCTATACTCTACTACAGCGGATTCCTCTTCATAGTCTTCTGACGACGGAGGAGGGAGCTGCACCTCCTCAAACTCAGTCTCCTCTGCAGGAGGAGGAGGGGGAGGAGTATCTGAAACTGAGGTAAAAAAAGAACGGTCAAAAGGAGGTGCTAAAAGAGGGCCGAAAGTCCTATTAATGGAGACGGCGTGTAGTTGAACCCATGCAGGGTGTGCCAGCAACGCAGACAGAAGCACAGACAAGGCGTGTTCAGTCTGGAAATACCTTACATGGTGTATGAACATACATCCTCAAAGATGTACAAGACCCAAGACCCAAACATTCATGCACCCAGAGGACCCCAAAAATCATGCGCCCAGAATACTCCAAAATGTCGGCACACCACGACAAAGTTGTGCACTGAAACATTCTCACAGCCGTACATCAAGAGCGTCTTTCCTTCATCTCACTAAAGGCTCTGACGGACGAGCGTGTGCTTTCAGTGGAGCGTGTGGCTGGGTGCTGCGGCGTGGGCTGCACTGAGGCCCAGAGCCACTTACTGGTCTCCTGAACGCGGGCCACGAATCCCATCAGAGGGAGCTGGGGGGTGACCTGCAGTATGGAGGGTGGAGGGGGTGCCACGGAGGCTGTGGACGCCCACCACGCGGGGAGCGGAGAGAGAGCAGTGCGTAGGGGTGGAGGTGGCAGCAGGGTGTGTGAGGGAGAGAGAGGGAGGGCGAGTGCGTGTGGAGAGGTGAACCCAAGCACACGAAGGGCAGTTGGAGAAAGAGGGGTGGGGGGGAAGAGGGAGGGCGGTTAGTGTGTGTATAAAACACATATAACACAAACTCAACCACAGAAGCAGCTGTGGTCCAGTCTTTGGGAACACACCTACTACAGCTATATTCTAAACACTACATCCACTAGACACATAACTAAAGTTACTAAGTTACTATTAACATACACGTGGGTTAAATGTTTGAAATTTAATTGCCATGTTGTTTAGAGGAAAAAGTGAAAGTGGCCATATCTTGGCTGATAGGGAGCAGAACTTGGATGGTGGTGAAGATCTTCCTACCTTGACCCTGGCTGTAGTGGGGGCCTCCGTTCTGCTGGCTTGCGGGTGTAGCAGGAAGCCCACTGACGGAAGGGGGCCGTCGGTAGGGCAGAGAGCCCCCGACAGTGGGGATAACCTGTCTGGATGAAGGCCTGTTCATACTGTAGAACTGTGGTGTAATACCTGCGTCAGCAACACAGATCAGCGGGTCAGACAGACGTAAGCAGGGGAGAAGGTACAATGGTCTGGGGTTAATGATGGAAAAAAAATGTTTGCATGACTTATTCTGCCTGATGGTAGAAGCATCCAAGAGATTATAGCCAGCAATCCCCATTCAGACAGAGAAGCAGCGTAATGAGGTACTACAGAAAGCCAGAGGGGACAATAACCCAGGGTTACGTGGACGGAACCATTCCCACGCAGCCCAGCAGGCATAACGAGCAAACGTGCAGCATGCAGTAGTGACGTGAGACGATGAGCCTGGTCCACAATTACACACGAACATTTACCAGACGGTGAGACAGACGTGCGCCTTCACGTCAACCAGTAACACATTTGGAGCGAGTGTGGAACAGCCTGACTTCTGAAGCAACGTGAGCCGAACGAGACCCTGAGCGAGACCCTGAGCTAGCACTACTCCACCGCCTGTTGATGGCCCAGAATCACATCTGACAGGACACAGCTTTAAAAGTCCTACGTGCAAAGCGCATGCAGAGGGAACACGAGGAGGCGGGCAGGGAGGTAGGCAGCTCTCACTGGGTGGTCAGGGTGCAACAGAAACCGAGATCAATAAAACATGGCAAGCAGCGGATATCTGGACTGCTTTCTCACGCTCACGTGATTTGGCACTCACGTGTGATTTGGTGGTTGGTTTACTTGGTGTATCTCTCAAGCATAAGGTCAACAAAGCAAATGCCGACCAAACCATCACAAACTGATGTGATAACTAGACTTGCTATACCAGCGGTCCCCAACCACCAGGCCGGTACTGGTCCATGGGTCATTTGGTACCAGGCCGCACAGAAAAATGTTTTAAATGTTTTATCGACGACCAGAGTCTGAGTGGTTTTATTTTGAAAGATATATTAACAATTGGGATTCTCTCCCAATTACATCCTCTGTGCGTCTGTGCCTCGACAGTTTAATTCAGGTCAAGACGCTCGTCCTGGTCACATGATATGTTACCCCAGTCGAACCCACACAGTTAGCAAAAAGGAGTAAAAAACAGGCATGTTTGGAAAGCTTCTTTGGAAAGGGGAAAAGGCCCAATGAGGAGACAGAAGAGGCGACGACTTCCAAGAAAAAGAAAGCTGTATTTAAAAGACAATATCAAGAGTCCTACTTAAAGTATGGATTTATCGCCACAGGTGATTGTCACACGCCCACTCTGCGTATTAAGTAGCGACAGGCTAGCAAACGAGGCAATGAAGCCTTCAAAACTGCTCCAGCACATGGAGTCCAAACATCCTGCATGAAAAGACAAATCTTTGGACTTTTTTGAAAGAAAAAAGCGTTGCCAAAGGTCCGGTTACGCCTAGATGGGGAAACAAGCTCAGGGCTCCCACGAATTGAACTTAACGGTGAGTTTTATTTTTATGCTGTTTATATTTTGTTTTCACGCCAGCCGTATAATTTTTTCGTCGTATGGCGCAACATGGAACAATGTACTGGGAACCAAGCAAAGGAGAATGAGATGAGTGACACGGGTTTGATGGTGATGCGTGTCAGATGATGGAGAGATGCAGCAACCAGAGATCTGTGTGCTGTTCATGATGGTGGGGTAGCAATGCCACGACGTGGGGAGAATGTGGGGGGGGGGTAAACTCACCTGGCACCAGGGTGTTGGTGGAGGAGGTGGCAGCAGTTGTGGGTGGAGTAGGGGGTTCAGAGAGGGGAGCGGGGTCGGCTGGGGACAGAATGGTCTCGGCGGTGGTGGGGTGAGTCGGGGAGAGCTCAGGGGCAGCAGGGGGGTCGGTTAAGGACTGGGCAGGGGCAGAATCGGCGCAGGTGGAGAAAGGCTGGGCGGAATTAGGCGGGGCAGAAGGGCTGATGGTGGCACCAGCCACAGAGGCTTTGCGGATGAGGAGAGAGGAGGATGAAGAACAGAGGTAAGGAGAAAGGGTGAAAGTCAGAAGACAAAGACGTGGTGTGTGTGGTTTGGTCACGGGGAGGGGACAGGTTCTGCTGCAGACAGGCAGAACGCTGCTTTATGCTTTAGTTTTATGACAGCAGTTGGAGCAGGTAGAGAGGTCTCCCGTCATTCTCGGTTCAGCGGAAACACACACGCGTGCGCAGGCGCACACACACACACACTCAAACACAAATCACACAAAGACCACTTACATGGAAAAATGACATCAGAATCTGATGGACCACTTTTCCAATTCAACGACAAGACCATACATTTTACTGAAAAACTGATGAACTGTTAAATAACTTATTACAACTAATTTATTGACCTACAAATACGAGACCCTTCTGAAAAAGTACCCATTTATTGTTACTCAGAATGCAAAAGATGAACCAACTTAAATTACTGTTTGTGGCCACTTTACAGAGGATCTCAAGTTTCTTCTGATAATATCGATAGCACCTATATATCCATAAATGACACTCCTTTAGTCTTGTGATCTGTACCACACATGTTCTACTACACCGTCCCCGTATAGCCCATTTCACCAGGTATGACACAGTTAGGAGTCCATTCAGGCATTTATTGTACTAAAGGAGACGTGAGGATGAGGAAGGGGATGATGCATTTACCTGGAAACACACTAGGAGGGGAGGGCGTCGGCACGGCGATGGGCACCCCCACGCTGCCGCTGCCGCTGTTCTCGCGACTGCTGCTGCGGCTGCTGGGATGGCTGCCACCGCTGCTGCCACTACAGGAGACAGGTCAGGGGTCAGACAGGTCAGGGGTCAGACAGGCCAGGGGTCAGACAGGCCAGGGGTCAGACAGGACACGTGGACACACACGGACACTTGGAGACATACACACGTGGACATACGCGCACACACGGACACGTGTACAGAGAGAATGAGACAAGGTGGAGTATGTGGCAGAGATGAGTCACTGAATTCAGCAACAGATGTTCTCAAGCACAAGTGCCTGGTAACAAAAGCACACGTAGTCTGTGCTCTATGCTGTTTTATTCACGCTTACTGGCTCCATGTATTCCTAAAAACATCTATAAAATGCACATAGAGTTCAGTGTGCTGAGTGAGAGAATGAGAGAGAGAGACAGAGAACGAACATAAATACATCCAAAGGTCATGCTGCGTGAGAATGAGAGAGAGAGAGAGAGAGAGAGAGGTCGAGAATCTTAGAACAGGCAAAAGAAGGCCAGACAACTGCTCGGAGCTACAGAGCTTGGAGCAGGACCCAGTACTGGATGCCAGCCTTGAAAAAACAGGCCCAAGAGTCTCACTTGTTTTCAATTTTTAAAAATCTGAATGTTCATTCATATGCAGTAAATTCCGAGTACCATCCATCCTGATATAGAACTTGTAGTTTATAAATAATTATGATTCTCAAATTCAGCCTCTGTCGACTAATTATTTTCACTGGTATGCAACATTTTCAACTCGCAGCCGGAAGAGATGGTGATGTCACATAGGTTCAGAAGATGGGGGTGTGGGTGGTGTGGGTGTGGGGGGGCTGTTAACGAACAGGGAAATGTCACTCATATCACTGACACACAGCTTCAGACTGAAGACGCACTTCCTGACACTTTTCTCATCTTTTACTTCACAGTGTGTTGGAATCTCCTCTCCATGTTTGGTCATCTGTTCATATTCATATTGGTAGAGAATCAAAGAATGTGCACATGGGCTTGAAATGGCCCCATGTACGTGTGATGAGGGGATACAAGTTTGCTTGTACAGTATCTGTCGGCAAGAAATATAAAAATAAAAAAACACCCGCAAAACCAGAAATTTATAAAGAGATGGAAAGCATGGAAACAGAGAGTGTGTGAGACACACACACACACACACACACACACACACACACACACACACACACACACACACACACACACACACACACACACACACACACACACACACACACACACACACAGGGGCTGAGACACACACACACAGGGACTGAGACACACACACACAGGGACTGAGACACACACAATACAGGAATACAGGTACCTGTACGTGCGACTTCTTTGGTTGACCGACGCCGTGCGTACAGGGCTCTGCTGCACAGGCGTCATGTTGCGTGTTGGGCTGGGGACATAGTCATTAGGAACCACCGGAGGGCGCACTGGCTCCAGTGTCCTGTAGGGGGAGTGCCTCCTGTCAGGAACAGGGGGACAAGTCAACAATTTAAGAGACCTAAAAGAGCTTTTGGTGAATCCAAAGCGGAAGACTGTCCTTCCTGCTTTTTTTTTTTTTTTTTTTTTTTTTATCCATTTAAAATGGATTCCCCGTACGTCTTAATTAAAACGCAATCTCAGCACTCAAGACAGCGTAAGGGGAACTGGGGCCCAGGCTCAGCACAGAACAGCTCGGCAAACCGACATGATTCAAACGGCGCAAATCTGGCAACCTGACGACAGCACCGCAACACCGTGCACAGAGGTCACGAGCCTTCGCCCACAGGTCCCCGTTGTCATGGGTACACAAAGTCCGCCGTATAGAGGGCCAAGATACGCAGGCGCACCATGGGTCTGCTTGAGCGCACCAGCTGTTCTGTTGAACTGGGGCGGGGACGGTGAGGGCGGAGATCAATATGACCGAGCCAACGCAGGGCGCCTGAGATTAGAATCTCGAGGGCTTCCTAAACTTAGCTACGTCTAATCCCAGCATGGACAAAATGTGTCTGAAAGCAGTCACAGAAGTCCCTTGATGTTACCTGGTTAAGAAACTGGAGGGCACAAGATGAACATTATCAAGACTGTTCACATCATGCATGCACGGTTAATTTTATTGTAGGCTACACACGATACGTCATAAGTGCCAGTCTGACTTGATCTATATATATATAGATCATATAGGCACTCACGCCTCAGCTTATAAAGGGAGGAGGTACAGGTACAAGACTTCACAGTGCTGCCACCTCTTTACGGGAATTGTTTTAAGACGCACCTTTGTGTTTGCGGCAACTATTTAAAAGTCCGAATGACTGAAGATATTATCCCACCACCTGTTCATGTCCCATTTTATCCAGCCATTTGGTGCACAGCATGTGCGCCGTCCCCTGTGTTTATTTGAACACAAATTGCAAAAGCCTTTTGGATATGCCAATTGCAACCTTTCTGCATACAGAAGCAATTGTGCACGTCACTGCTGCTGCCTGATGAAGGCCTGTAATGTGGGGACATTACCGTTCCAAACAGAGAGTCACTTCTCATTTCTCTTCTACGCCTCATTCCTTCACTCTTCAGTTTTCTGAAGTATGTGGGAAATAAAAAGCAACCCGTATTTTCTTCCCTGGTAATCCTCAGACAAGATCAACACCACATCCCAGCAACTGGGCGTTACCAGTTCTTGCCCTTTCAAGATAAAGAAATTCAAGTCCATTCCGTGAGTTTCCCCATCAGGTATGTTTAAGGTAACATTTCAGTTCAATGCTTTTTTGCTCTTCGTAAATGTCATTATTCGTACCATGACAGGGTCCAACATAACCCACGAAACGCATTAGGGAGCCTCTCAAATCACTATTACTTGCTGCAACGTGCTGACAATGGGCAATAACTCACACACACACACACACACACACACACACACACACACACAGACACACACACACACACAACCCTGTATCGTGGTCTTCACACAAAGGCATGTGTAAGGTCAAGACACATGAAGTAGGTGTGGAGATATTGGTCACACTGGCTACTGAGACAGAGCGATCCAGGCTCCATTTTCCCAGCACCACAAATGTTTTGACTTGTGGTTTAATCCTCAGCATCGTTACCAATATCATTAATAACATTTACAAATAGTTAATCAGAGATAATGTATAGCACAGTACTGGCTGTTTAAATGGGGTGATAAAATTAGCCATCATTAACAACACACAAGCAGCTAAACTGGTGTAGCTATAGGTGGATGAATGGCAGGTAGTGAGTCAAGCACCAGTCTGACAGAATCATGAGAGAGAACTGACACCATTTCTCTGTAGACGTCAGATCCTCAAAACATTCTCATTTAAAAACAATGAAAACATTAGGTGTTATTCTGTAAATGAGTTTGGCACCAACATATTTCGGTTCTCAATGGCTAAACCTGTAAGCCTAAGCACACACTCACCGGCCACTTTATTAGGTACTCCTTGCTAGTACCGGTTTGGACCCCTTCAGAACTGCCTTAATCCTTTGTGGCATAAATTCAACAAGGTACTGGAAACATTCCTCAGAGAGTCTGGTTCATATTGACATGATAGCATCACACAGTTCCTGCAGATTTGTCGGGCTGCACATCCATGATGTGAATCTCCTGTTCCACCACATCCCAGAGGTGCTCTATTGGATTGAGATCTGGTCACTGTGGAGGCCATTCGAGTACAGTGAGCTCATTATCGTGTTTAAGAAACCAGTCTGAGATTATTTGTGTTTTATGACATGGCACGTTATGCTGCTGGAAGAACTTGGAAGATGGACATGGTCAGCAACAATACTCAGGTAGGCTGTGGCGTAGGACACAATGCTCAATTCGTACTAAATTGATACAAGGCAGGATGGATCCATGCTTTCATGTTGTTGATGCCAAATTCTGACCCTACCATCCGAATGTTGCAGCAGAAATCGAGACTCATCAGACCAGGCAACATTTTTCCAATCTTCTATTGTCCAATTTTGGTGAGCCTGTGTGAATTGTATCCTCAGTTTCCTGTTCTTAGCAGACAGGAGTAGCACCCAGTGTGGTCTTCTACTGCTGTAGCCCATCTACCTCAAGGTTCAACGTGTTGTGCGTTCAGAGATGCTCTTCTGCATGTCTCAGTTGTAACAACTGGTTATTTGAGATACTGTTGCTGTTCTATCAGCTCAAACCAGTCTGGTCATTCTCCTCTGACCTCTGGCATCAACAAGGCGTTTGCGCCCACAGAACTGCCACTCACTGGATATCTTCTCTTTTTTGGACCATTCTCTGTAAACACTAGAGATGGTTGGGCATGAAAATCCCAGTAGATCAGCAGTTTCTGAAATACTCAGACCAGCCCATCTGGCACCAACAACTACGCCACGTTCAAAGTCACTTAAATCACCTTTCTTCCCCATTCTGATGCTCGGTTTGAACTGTAGCAGATCATCTTGGCCATGTCTACATGCCTAAATGCATTGAGTTTGTGCCATGTGATTGCGTAAATGAGCACTTGGACAGGTGTACCTAATAAAGTGGCTGGTGAGTGTATAACTAATAAACTACTAATGACTAATAAACATGGGTAAACGGTAGGAGGAGCAGGTGTGAGCTGCACATAACCTGATGGTTAGGGACACCACACATGAGTGTGTCCTATACTGCACCAAACGAGCAGTCAGTCCTCATCTAACCTGACTGACTTCTGACATGAAATTTAAACCATCATCTTCATTAGTGTAAGAGTGAGAAATGAGACCCACAGAGCAAATGCAGAACTCTCCCAGTTGAAGAGGAGTCATGATTAAACTTGTGGCCAGAGATTACGACATTAGAGGGTCACCATCAGAGCATACAACATTAGAGGGTCACCATCAGAGCATACAACATTAGAGGGTCACCATCAGAGCGTACGACATTAGAGGGTCACCATCAGAGCGTACGACATTAGAGGGTCACCATCAGAGCGTACGACATTAGAGGGTCACGATCAGAGCGTACAACATTAGAGGGTCACGATCAGAGCGTACAACATTAGAGGGTCACCATCACGATCATTAGTCTCGGGGTGTAGGGTTGTGCCCTAGGTGTGTTGTCCTCATAAAGTGCAATTGCACATACCCAATGGTTCCTTTCCCAGGCAGGGGGGGGCTCGGGGGCTTCTGGGTGGGTGGGGTTGTTCGGGGCAGACCCCCCATCTTCATGTTCTGGGCGTTGACCTATAGTCAAATGAGAGTGAAACGCCAACATGCAGGTTAACGCTAACATAGGTTAACACGGCCTTATTAACACAGGTTAACACTACCAGCCTTATTGCCGGCCGTGAACATGATTAGTAAATATAAAGTAAATATATATTTCAGCCAGTCGTAGACGCCAAATATATATTACACCACACGCAAACATATATGACGCCACACGCAAGCATGCGCTCCCGCGTGCCCTTTAATGCCCCCCCATCCGCGTCGCCAACACAAACGCAGTGTGAATGTTCCTGTCGGCACAGCGTTGGCATGGGAACAGTCAACCACGCACGCAGAGACAGGAAGCGGCCTGGGCCACCCTGGCGACGTAACATATGGGCATGTGGCAGGCACTGGTCACAGTGCAGCGAGACGTAGGACACACACCACCCTGCACGCTCACACCTTCACTCTGAGAAACGTGGAGGCGGGGGAAACGACCCCAACGCTGCACAGCCCGCTTTCATATGAAACAGTAACGCTTAATGGTTATTTATGTTTTACTTATTCTTAGGATTCATGTTTGCCTGGACAGAGTAGAATTCCCAACGGGCATTAGGAAGGAAGGGTCACTCTTCCTAAAGGATCTTCATTTAGTCAGATTTAAGAACAAAAATCTATCGATCAATCACTCCCACCCCAGTCACATGACCTGCTCCCAACAGACATGGAGGAAGCCCTTACCTTGAACCTAAGCAACCACTTAAAAATCAAGAAGGAGGCGGGGAGAAGCAGCAGCGGGGGGGGGAAGCACAGAGAGGTTAGTGACAGTTTAGAGACACGCCAAGATCTGCCACACAACGTCTGTTAGTGTACGCAAAATACCCACAACCATTAGAGAACACCACCACCATGCACTGCACTTAATGGTTTACACGCTATGGGTTCCTTCCACTGGTGGGCTCCAAGAGCCAGCTACCCTACATGACCATAGGCTGGACGGTCCTACCTTTACTCCGTGGCCAATGTCATCCAGCACGTTGTAATCGATCGGCTTTCGGATGTAACGCACCGGTCGCTCGGGATTGGCCGGAGCGATGATTTTGTGGGTGCGGGAAGTGTTTTTATTGGTTGTCAGGATGCCAATCTCCCGTCTCGCCACCTTCTCCTTGTGAATGTCCACCGTCTGGTTAACATAATGAAGAACATGGATGAAGCAGGGGGAGGGGCTTGGGGGACATGGGAACATGGCTATATATTAGAAGCTTTCAAAGAGACCTAAAACATTACAACTCTTGTTGAATAAGTCACAGGCAATACACAGTGTGTGTGTGTACTGAGGCAGCCAGCTTGAGACAGTCAGCTATCCTTAGAGAATCAATATAAAGCATTGAAATGTGGATAAACGCACAAGTGCATGTGCATACACCCCCACCCACTCCACCTGCCTCTACAACACACACACACACACACACACCTCCGTTCATCAGCATGGCTACACTGAATCCTACAAATGCCTTTAGGCAGACCTGCTTTTTCTTTCAGCTCATGCAATCCTGATGAGCAGCTCACGAAGAAAAACCTGCAGGACACAAGGGGGGGGCTAGCGAGCGTGTCCCATGCAGCTGCAGCGGGACACCCCTAAGTCCCGCTACGCCGCACCTTGTTGACAGCTGTACAATAAAACACGCAGGCGGGCTGGAATCGGCCGCCACCTCCAAGCTCCGCCCCCGGTGTTATGAGGGATGCTGTAGGGATGCTTCTGACCCAACGATGTGAAGAATCAAACCAGCCAACAGCTGGAGTGAGCTCTGGTGCAGCTCCCCACCACAACTCTGTCATGCTGTGAATGTCCTCCCGAAGGCTGGGAGTCTTCCTTTAGCACCCCAGCGAGAGCCAGGCCAGCTGGACGGGTCCCGGCAGCTCACCTGGGAGATGTGGTTGATGGAGGACTCCATGCGGCGCAGCTGGGACGCCTGGATGTCCAGCATCTGCAGGACATTGTTGGCTAGTGTGTTGATCAGGTAGGCGACGCTGGCAAGCGATTGGGTAGTGTAGTTTTTGGTTTCGTCTAGTGCTCTGTGCTTATCGGGGGACTACAAGAGGGGAACAGGGAGAAAAAGAAGAGTGATTAACAGAAGCAGGACGCACAAACAAATCAGCAAGACGTCTGAACCATATTTCTTCACGAGAGAAGATGGAAAGAGGAACTTTTTAGTAATTAAACTGATTTTAGCCAGATGAGTGCATGCTCAGTCCCTAGTGGTGGGAGATCCTTCAGTAAGAGTCAAATGTGAAGGCACCGTGCTAGAAGTGTTTTAAAGACCGTTACATTGCCTTGGGCAGGCTGGTGTGTGTGAGGAACGTCAGGATCTCAGCACTTCACTCAGAGCAGCAACATTTTGCAGTGGAGCATCACATGGTGCTTTGGGTCCACTGCTGACCTCTGAACTGCGAGAGGGAATCTCTGTGTGTTTGCACGTGTGTTTTAAACAAGGCCCATGTAAGGCACCATGGACAGTGAAATCCTGCATTAATAATCCCACGTTAACTCCTCACCAGAGCACGTCTACGGTCAGCATCACTGTGAGACACACCGAACCCAAGTACAAAGGAGAGATGGATGATTGCTTTGACCAGTTACACAGAAGAACACATCTAAGCAAACCAAATGAAAGCTGCATTGATCAGGAACATTTACCAGCCCTTAACATGTGACCAAAATAACCACGTCCCCAGAGCCCCTCAATGAGGGCTTGAGGCAGACATGAAGGTCAGAGTGATTGTGTCTCCTCCGGGGCACCTGATGACACACAGACACCAGTGACATCACAGCTGTTCGTGTGGCAGGTGCCCTCACACTGCCCTGCGGTGCCAACCTGCAGGCACTATGATCACAGAGAGCCAGTCACAAATACACCCTATTCAGTAACTACACCCGGCCCAGTTACAGTTAAAAGGGGTTGGGCATAGCTACTGTTAAAGAGGGACTGTAAAAAAAATTATTGGCCAATGACTTGAGCTGAAACATCTGCATGCCCGTCGTGTATCCACAAGTTCCCTCTGTAAAGCTACCATGTGTCTCGTTGTGAGGTTCCTCTTTTATACAACTCTTAAAAAGCAAAATCGAATACAATATTTTCATACTATAGACCAAAAGACTTCATTGAGATGTACAAGGGGCATCTGAAGGAAGATGAGACACAACCAGGCTTTAAAATGGAGATGGCAGGGTCAGCCGGCCCAGGTGCTGACCAATACAAACGGCTGTGGCTCAGATCAGAGGCTGCAGGTCCCCAGGTGTGGGCTGCTCCACTGACAATACTCACTGCACCATGAAAGCCCTCTTCTCTCCAGAGGATACCATTGATGGTATTAATGTGGAGTTTCAAGGCTAGTAAAAGTAATTTACTCTTTTATATTCCTATAACCTCTCTCTCTTATAAACACACACTCACACACACACACAGTCCAGTGCAGAGTCACTGCACAAAGATTTGATGATGACCTTTCTAAAGGTGTCTTAAATAATCAGACTCTAACTTAGCTTCTGAAAATAGCCAAAAGTGTAGGTGATGCATGACAATGTCTGGTTAGAAAGTTAAGAAGGTCCCACGTCATGGTTTCCACTTATATTGATCTCGAAGCCGTGTTTGCACATCAAAGCAATCCAACACTATTATGCTTATGCTGTAGTAAAAAAGGCAGAAACGCATACACTTAATATAGGCACAAATATTGAATATTGTGTTGCAACCTGGCTGGGACCTTTGAGAGGAGTGTATGCCTAATACTTCAGAAAGCCGAGGGCATCGTGCTTGTAGTCTAAAGATAGTTTCAAAGACATACATATATCCCAATACTCTGAGTGTTCTGATCCATAGAGAGGGACAGCGAGTGTGAATATACGCTTGAACTCATTATTAACACAGAGGCAGAGACCAGCATGAGAAACTATCCACCCACACAACTGCCTCCTACACAGAACAGCAACAGGCTCCTGCTGCAACCAAAGGCTCACGCTGCAGAACGCGGGAGACACGTGAGGGGAAGCGCCACGTCCTTCTGCTTTTCAGACCGATGCACGTCTCACGTGTGTTGGACAACCAGAGCTGCCCAACGCACCGCCGATCGATCGCTTCCGCAGCGTCCGTCAGCACGGAAATCTCCCGTTACGCGAGTCCTCCGATGGCGTACGACATAGCGAGACTCCAGCGTGGAGACAGAGGCCGTGTTGCCGCGCGTTAACTGTAGATCTGGGGGTGTACGCTCCTCATCTGCAGAACACCCATCAGAGAGGCAGGCAGTCATGAGACGGTGACACTACTTAACCCAGGGAGTGCGAGTCTAGTTCAGTGTGAGAAAAGGCACTGGGGGAGCCGGAGAAGCCAGATAAGGAAACTTCAGCTTCGGCTCCCAGTAAGACCTCCGTGGGCAGGAGCGGTGTTCCGCCCCCGTAGCGCATTCACTGCCGTAACTCGCTTGGAAGCCGTGAATCAGAACGCGAAATTCCATTCGATGGTTTTAATTAAGATGATCTGCTGACTTTGCGTTTCCCATCGTGACTCCAGGCTGGAGCGGCGAGGAGGAGATGTAGAGTGAGAACAGAGCTGCGGTCGGTTAGCAGCGCTGTGCAATGGTTACACCGAGGAAAGACCAAGAATCACTGCACACATCCAACATGCTGCAGACCCACAAGAGGATTTGCTGACTCACACTACAGTTTAAAAATGTTAAACTATAAAAAGAGAGGTGCTCTAAATGTGAGCTTCTCCCAAAATATCTTCTGAGCTTATGATTTTTCATTTCTGACATGAGAGCTCAAAGGTCAGAGACGCCGGTGACCAGAGTCCTGGTGGTGCTTCAGGTCTGTGCAGGTTTCTGCACGAATCCTTGGTTCTTGGGAGTCAGTTCTTTTACTCAGGGCATGATTAGAATATCTAACCAAAACCTACACAATTTTCCACTGCCCCAAATGTACCGTTTGCTGTGTCTGCTTCTTGCTATGACGAACTAAGTTGAACAAAAAAAATATCTCAGGTTGTCAAACAGAACTGCACCAACCACATGCAGAAATTAAACCCCTTAGTTTTTGGTTACACTGCCTGATTACAAAGATAATTCACCTCAAAGACAAAAAAAAGAGCTTAATTACAAACAACCGGAGATTTGTTTTCTTGGCATCATTGGTCATGCTCAATGACTCCTCAACTACACATGAAACCAGTGTAATGAGAAAGAACGTCCAAAGCTTGGCCAAGACCCAGGACTATCTGAACGGGTTCTGGACGGTTACAAATTTTGACAGCATGTTTTTCCTCTACACAATTCCCCTGCCCCTTCACTCAACCTGCCTGTTCTTTCACACATCCTCCCCCTGCTTCCCTCTCTCTCTCTCTCTCTCTCTCTCTATCAGTATCGCTCTCCCTCTCTTTCTCTCTACCTTACATTTCAGACCCCTGCTCGACCGAGAAGGCTCCATTAATTCCAATCTAGTAGGCGTGCTTCTTCTCGCCCATGGAGATGAGAACACCTCACAATCAAGCCGCGAAGACGTTTTCACAGCAGCCTCGGGGCCTCGGCGCAGAGCCTGAGGTACGAGCAACGATCAGCTGATTCACCCATCCTCTCTCCATCACCTCACTCTCACGCGCTCTTTCCTGCAGAGACTCTTAAGCACAGCAAAAGAAAAACATCTAAGGATCTAATCAAACCCAAGGCAGAGGACACGATATCCTACAGGTGTGTTGCTTCAGCCGCTGCTGTCCCAACGCTTAGTGCACACTCTCCCCTGCGTAATGACCTTCAGGTGGCTAATCACGGCTAGGTGTTTCATTATTCGTGGACGGGATTCTGAGTGAACACCTCAGTTCATTGGAGGTGTCTAGATGCCTCAGAATGTAGAAATAAGAGTGAAAACACTGTGCTGATGAACATGTCTAACTGAGAAGGCAACACCTGTGAATTAAAATGTGATTAAATGCATACATATTAAAGAAAGCTTTACCATGACTCGGAGCAGACTGCGGCATACAGGGGTCAGCTATAGCCTTTTAAGGTTCTCCGTATGCTCTGTAATTGTAGGTCTTTAAAGCATTAATACTGTTTTTCTTAAATGTCCTATTGCTCCACTTATTGTTATGGCTGAAGTGTTTACCAAGTCCTCCAAACGGTTGCATCTGGTGTGTTCAGAAAACAATCCTAGATAACATTTAGAAGTTCAACTCTACACTCAAAAGTTAATTCAAGAAAAACACTGGAATCTTTTGTACGTTTGTCTTGGGGAGGGATTTGATTGTGAAGAGGTGGACACGGTGTATTAAATTAAAAATACTCTCTGGATGGAGAAAAATCTAAAATGGCCACGGACCACAAATCCAGCAGACTCTGTAGTTTTACAATAAATCAGGTGGGGAACTGGTCAAAAGAATTCAAACACTGTTGTTTCCCTGCTGCAGACACCGACTGCCACTACAGGTAGACCTAGATGGCCCTACATGCACTTAACAGCTCTCCAAGCACAGCAAGAAGTCGATTCCACTCATGTTCTTTTCATGATTACAAATCAATATGTTCACAGCCGCGCCAGGAGGGCCGAGCGGAGGGACAGCGTCTGCTCTGAAAAGGCCAGGAACAACAGCCTCGATCATTCTGAATGGCCGTAATTTTGGAGTTGTCTGGAGTACACCGGGACCTTTTGTCTGTCTACGAGGGCTCGGGTATCACAATTCTGCTGCAGTGGTTCAATTACCATTAACACAAGCAGCGCTGCCTCCATTGACCCTTTATGAAATCCACCAGTTGATTGTGTCAAAAGTCTACACATATGACAATACTTCTGTCAAAACGAAACCACAAAGACGACACTTATACTCTAAATACTGCTGGCTCTCTGCATACTTTTAAAACTTCTCATACAGGCTTCTGCGAAAGATTGTTGCAGTTCATTATAGCTACTCACATTTCCATGAACACAAAAATAGAAAGAGAAAACTGCTTTATTTTTGTTATTGGAGGGGGAAAAAAAAACCTACAAAGAAAAATAGAATTACAATAACTACAATGCCACTTTATACTCTTGGAAATAAAAATAATTACAGTAAAGTTATAGCTCAATGGTATAAACAGAAATAGTATTCTTTTGAGATTACAAGGAATTAGGTTGGGGTGGGTGTGTGTGTGTGTGTGTGTGTGTGAAGATCCTCCCTGCTTGTAGGATCAAGCCACACAGTCTCATCCATATCTCAAGCGAGGTCATCGCTGGCTAGGCAGGAAGGGAGATAACAGTCTCGTGAGACGTATCCTGTGCTGGACTCTCACCTTCATGACTCCATGTACCTCTTACACTGCATACTGGTGAGCATGTGGTTGGTGGCCATACATCTCATTACATTTAAGCTATTGTGGATGGAGAGTCGTTCCTGGACCATGGTGGCTTGGTAGAAACTAACCTTATCCAAGATGACAGCAGTCATGTGTTGCTTTGATCCATCCAGAATGTGACTGTGTATGTGCAGTGTAGTAGTGGTCCTGATGGCATGGTGATGGAGAACTCCTTGCAGATGCTCACCATCTCTGCCTACACATGTGGAAAGTTCTCACACAAAAAAAGGTAACTTACGCAAGGTCTACCGGTAATGCTAGGGCATAATGATTGTTCAGTAACTGTGTTAAGTGTTTTCAGATGTGGGTATTTCCAATTTCAGGTATGAAATTGAATAGAAGCATTTCGGGTTTGATACTTTTGTTTATTTCACAGTTATAAAATGTACGGTTTTGATGCTTGTACCCAAGTATGGAGCACGTAAGCAATTGGCAACAACTGTAAAATGACAAACACTTGAAAAACGGCCAAACCGTGAAAAGGAGAGGGAGAGAAAACAGCATAACAAAGCATCTCTTTATTGCCCTGCATGCAGTCACTGAATTTGCCCACACAAAAGGCCTCCACTGACCACAAAGGAACTAAACTGCTGTCCTTACCTTAAAAGGCCAGCTATTCTTCCAAGAGACGTTCTCTTCTGTTTACAGTACAGAGTCCGCACTCCCAAGCCTGCTATAGCCAATATGTCATCATTAAAATCTGCATCACGCAGAACTCAAACCCACTTCAGTTCCCTAAATCAGACAATCATCATTTCTGTTCATGGATGTCCAATGTAAAGACTCATAGATAAAGCTGAAATGTAACAAATGGAAGATCGTTCAGTTCACTACACATTAAAAACCAAATGAGCATTCATTGGCCAGACAAGAAACCCAATTTCAGCCCACTGTGTTCTCAGCCGCCATCACTCAATCGGGACTTTTCAGCAGTCACATTACACAATTACTGTAATTACAGCATCAATACTGTTTACTCTGTAATCACTGCCACTTCGACCACCCGTTCCCTTCACCACTGGGAGACGCATCGTCCTCTACACCGTGTAAAATGAAGCATGTTAGTGGCTAAAAATCGCAGCACACAGGAATCTGAAACGAGTCAATAAATAGATAAGAAAACCTTTCGTGAAGGTCTTCATATAGTGAATAGTGATATGACCAATCTACAGACTGGAGGTTTACAGAGTCCTTTATGCACACTACATGCAGTTTAATCTGAGTTTGAGAGAGAGCTGTAATGGCATCAGAACAGTTCTGGACAGCCATGCAGAAAAGCTGTGTGGGGTGATAAATAAGCAAAACAAAAACATTCACCAACGACTTTCACGTTACGGCTTCATTAGTTCTATGGCAGAACAGTATTGCACTCTTAAAAGCCTACGTTTTTAACAGGGTTTCTACAGTTTTTCTTCTACTGGGGTTTCTACAGTTTTCACCAAAGTCTGACTCAAGTCTTGCGTGGAGAAAAAAGGTTACAGGTTTGACATTGCTTGTTCTCGGAGTCCAGGGAGAGAGTGGTTAAGTGAGTAGTCAGTGCTCATGAAATCTCTCTGCTATCACGCTGACGAGCTTCAAGTGAAAGTTTGACTTCATGCAGTCAGAAGTACGAAAACTAGCTTTTCCAGGATTCGATCAGTTTTGCCAAACGTCTGTAGATGATGCCTGGATGAGAAATGTGTCTAGCCAAGGTGAATTACAATCCATTTCAGTGAAATCAATGTCATTGCACTGAACACCACCAGGCCAGGAAGCTTCAATAACCTCAATACGAGATTGTTTTTAACTTAATCTAGACTTCTGGTGATCTGCCTCCTCTTCATCGTTAGAGGAAAAAATGTCTTTACTGATGTCATCTATTCGAGACTGATCCAAAATACATAATACTTAATTGCAAAACATCATCACCATGGTTGCCATCCAAATAAACCCTCTAGAACAGGGGTAATCAATTATATTTTTCCGCGGTCCAATTTTGGCAGATAGCTCTGACCTGAGGTCCGGGGCGGCGTTGGCGAACGCAAGTTGTTGCGGGGGGGGGCAACGTAACACTCGTCACGGAGGGGGGGGGGGGGGGGGGGGCGAACGTAAGTTGGCAACGTAACACTCGTCACGGAGTATTTTTCAGTAGCCCTGAAATAAATGCTCCGGTTTAAAATTTAGTCTCCCGTAAAAATAAAAAAAAAAACGTTGGCATTTGGGTCCGTATCCAGTTAATCAGGAATGTGATTGGGTCCGGACAGGACGACGTTCGGGTCCGGATCCGGACCGCGGTCCGCCATTTGGTGACCCCTGCTCTAGAAAGACCACACCTGCAAGGATCCCCAACATGTCCAGCCTTTACTGAGGTCTTTTAAGCTCTCATTGCTCACAGCAGTCAAACATGGTTCCAATTACCTGTGGGATTCTGTTCAGCACTGGCTAATGAAAAGCAGCTGAATCAGACTGGAACAAACCTCGCGTAGCGCAAAAAGACGACATTGAACATTACTTAATGGTGCCACCCCCCCCCCCCCCCCCCCCTTCTCTCTCACACATGCACGCACGTGCACTGGCACACGTGCAGAACACGATGGCCTCATCGCCCATGATGCATTATTCTCCAAGAGAGGAAGGCAATGGAACATACAGAGCAGGACAGGCGGGTGCTGACGGTGCTCCATCTTCCCCCCCCGTGCATCCTGACGATGGGAGAAACTCTCAGTACAGTACATCACATCTACTCCACATCTCTATATCTACACCTGCATTTTTGTGTGTATAACCACAACCTGGATACAGCCCAGACACTTGAGATGCACAAAGTGACCAAAGATAGACAGAATCATAGTGTGAGTGGTCCCGTCAGTGCATTTGATGTATTTAAATTTACTATCTAGGTCTCTGACAAAGGGGCCACAGCTGCACGGCAGGACAATTTGGTTATGGTAGTTATAGTACCAGATAATTCACAAGGGATCTGGCTGAGGTTTTCTTACTGCTAAACACAGAGTAATACAACTTCTAAAAGAACAAGTATGGAGAGGCAGTGTTGTTATTCTAGCAAAACAGAAAGAAATAAGAAACTTCACAGTAGTATAGGAACTGGAAACAGAAATTGAAAGTCCCACGTCAAAATATTACGCCTAATTTGAGTTACTCTGAAGTTCTGTAGACTTAATATTTAAAAGGCAGCTTACATATTTACTGAGCCAAACAGCCTATCCTGCATAGCTGTTTTAAATGAAGACGTTTAGAAAGAAAAAAAAATTAATGTCCATTAAGTATTGTCAATTGTGTGACAAATTCATCCAGTAATTGTAATTTCTGCAGAATATTAGCGCACACCCCTATTTATTTTTTTCCATCAATACTGACATTGTAATTTTCACCAAATTACGAATTGTACAAAATCACAAGCAGCTTCTGGCATGAGTGACAAATGTGTGAAATCTCCAGCCAGGCTGCCATAGACTGCATGTCTAGATGGTGTCAGAGAATGAAAGAAAGCTTTTACTACAGGACCTCAGGAGAAACAGCAGGGTACAGCTGGTACCACCTCATCTTCAAAACACACAAATAATTCTGTTCGAGTATAAAGCAGGTTTCGAGCACAAGGTTTGCCACCGCAATGCCACATTCCCTACCCTGAAGTCCAAAGTGGGATCATCTGCCAAAAAAACCCCTAAATGCATAATAAATCAGCGCAAGGACAGGCTTTCATAAGAGCCTTTGCCCTCCACACTTCAGGCCAGCAGACCTCATGCCCACAGTCCGACTGGTCAGGGGGTGAAAGGAGGACGCAGTGCAGCACATGAGGATTTAATACGACTGCTGTTATCCGCATTTGATGTCTTTGGGAACACAGTGACTTTTGGGGAAGTCGTTATCTTTACAGTACAGGGCTCACCTAATGAACCAGAAAGGAAGACCTGAAGAATCAAACAACACTAAAACATGCAGGAACTCAACTCCGAGAAGTCGTTTTCTTTAACACCATCATTTAAATGTTAGTTTAAACAACATCTACACGTTGTCCAGTGCCGAAAGCAGACAAAAACAGCCGCACAATAACACAAAAGCGCCAGTAACATCGGCGGACACGCGAGAAGGACCGTCCAGCTCCGCTCGCCCACAAACGCAACAAGATCCATCGGCAACATCGCGTGAAGACCCGCCACAAACATTCCCACAAAGTTTCTGAATCCACACGTCGACTCACACTGCAACAACACTTCGCTTTAAGTTGACCCATGACACGAGTTCAACTACTTGTCCATACCAAGATATCAAAATAGCGGCTCTACTCCACTCGACCGGCGGGATGAGCGACCGGGACCGGGCGGCACCGAACCGTGCCCGGCTAGCGGGGAGTCGTTTAGCTAGCTGTCCCCACATCCACTCACTCAAGCGCCCACAACTCCACTTGGCCAAGTCCGTGACACTTTATGACAGGGCCCGTCGAATTACCTGAATATAATTACTCTCGCAGTATTCGGCAACTCTTTCGAGATTAGTGAAGCTGTCCAGCAAAGCTCTTCGTCCTGCAGGAATTTCTTCCTCCAAGAGCATCTGTAGCTCCGCCATCTTTACATCGTTTCACACACACACTGCTGCGCGAGCGCCCCGCGAGCCCCTCCCCCCTCCCCCCGCTGTTGCGCGAGCGCCCCGCGAGCCCCTCCCCCCCCCTCGCAGGAAGCGGCGGGAAGCGCAGTTCGCCTCCCATAATAAAAACACTGGAGGAAAATCAAAGGAGTGTTTGTCGTGTGTGTGTGTGTGTGTGTGTGTGTTCCGAGTTATCGGAGCTTGAAACGAAATGTAATGAAATCCGTTTACAGCACAGAGGATCATATTTCGTTGAGTCATTCAGTCTATGTTGCTTAGTTATTTATTTATATTTGGATCCGATATTTATGTAATTTAATTGTGCTTATGTGGGTGGCGTGACTTTATTTTTCTTTAAAAAGTATTTTAAAAAAATTTCACGTTAATAATAAAACGAGTAATCTATATACAAATAACTTCATAGCCTAGGTATTATTTTTAAGTAAAAAGGATAGTTCATGAAGCTTATCCAACATTTCTGGATCAAAGCTAACTAGTTTGTGGTGTGCATATGCAGCTGACTGGTATGTTGGGTACCTTTTCCTCCCATATTTCCTGATCGCACGTTTTCAAGGTCTTCTTCACGAGCAGCAGCAACAGAAATATCAACTCTTCTGATGACTGCAGCCTGGTGGTACGCTCCTCGCGCTCACGGATGTCTTTTACCATTGTTTGGCGTGATAATTTGTGCACATGAGTCTGTGCACTGGAAAAAGATGAAAAGGCAAATATTATATATATACATGTCTTTTAATGTTTTTTATTTTATTAATCACAAAAATACGTTTATTCGAACGACTTTAAAACCACGTTTACATGTAATTATGAAGCATCCAAAACTGCGAGAGGTATGAGCATCCAGAGTGAATCTGTATCAGATGGAACCAGCAAATCAAACAATTACTCCAACAAGAGAGATTTCAATTATTTTTAAAAAGCCATTTCCAAAGAAAAGGCACAGGAAAAGTATGTCATTCTATTGCGCTCCTTGCTTGTGTTGTAATTCCATGATCATTCACAGGGTGTCATTAGAAAGCCACATATGGCTGTTGTTTTTCAATGTATGGTCATGTGCGCATGCGCACACCCAGACGCGATTTCTGAATGGAATTCATCTTTAGTTAGCTCAGAACTGATCCCCCTAGTGATCCTGTCTTACTTTTAATTCCTTGACTTTCAGGCTGGGATGTCTGATTTCTCATCATGTCTCATCACTTCCATTGCCATTCCATTAACTATGGAATTGGTACTACAAAATGGTCACACACACACACACACACACACACACACACACACACACACACACACACACACACACACAGACACACACACACACACACACACACACAACTCTCTGTGTAGTCCATATTTGGTCTGATGGAGATGAAGATCCAGGCCAGTCCATCCAGTAAAAGTACAACCAGATTTACTACAATCCAGGGTTGCAGGATCTGGAGTTCTGAGCCAGGAGGCCTGCAATTAAACCAGCAAGCACACCACTGTTACCTTGATGAGTCTTCTTCCAAATGTTCCTACTTTCTTGCTTACACTGCTGTGTGCTGTGACATTCACTATCACTCCTGAGTCAGCTTTAATGATGAGGTTTAAACAGATAAAATCATGAGATGACTGAAGTGATATACCTTACTGAAGGATGATTGCCATGATGTGGTTACCAGAGTGTCTCACTGGCTGTGGGGTCCAGATTGTCAGAAGGTGCCTACTTCACTATGGCTTACTGATTTATTACTGCAATGATGTACTCACCAGAGTATCCCAGTGGCTGTAGGGCACAGGCTGATATGGTCACTGATCATTTACTGAGAGAAAATGAGAACTGCGAAGTGTACTGGAAACACAGAGGATCATAGAATCACACTTGAAAGACCACCAAGCTCATCTCTTATTGGCATTACTGTAGGTTTGCTAGTCATTTTGACAGAATGAAACAAGGGATATTGGGTCTAGCATTAGGAGCCTCTGAGTGCCAGAGAGGCCCTGGCTAGGTTTACCCTGCAGAGACAAGTGAGGAGGACAGAGTGGTTCACTTCATGCTTGCATTCATGCATTGTTTAACTATGTCTACCTTATAAATGTTTTCCAGTGTCATTCAGATTAGCAACTCTCTGATGGCTAGTCGGTAAGTTGGTAGCAGTCAGAGCTTTGTAAGTTTGAAGTCTCAGTGGAACACTTGCTAAATGCTAAATTAACCAAACTGCTGTGGAAAGTGACAGTGTGGTGGTGATAATGTTTAGATGTAATGGCCACACATACTTGTCAACAGCAGACACAGTGCTTATAGTCAGCAGTAGGTCTATCAGAGACAGGGCGGGGTAAGCTAACCCGTTGTACTGCCATAGTAGGTTGGGCAGTGTGGTCATTTGTTCCCCAGACAGTACATAAACAACTATGATATTCCATACAGAAATAAAATGGCCAGAAAGCCACGAGTGAAGAGCCCAGTGATCCTACCGGAGGCAAAAAACGTTATGAACTTATGCGCCTCCTCTTACCTGAAGCCATTTTGAACACTCATGGCAACATCCCCTGTGTTCCACATGGACCTCATCTTCATGGCGTCCTCCAGGCACTCACGGCCCTGGCCCAACTGATCTGAGGCCTGAAAGCATCCTATATGCAGAAAACATGTTCTCCGATATATTTACATAAACAAAGCAGTGTTTTCAATTTTGTTGTAGGTAGCAGAAGCATTAAACACTCTATAAAAGGGAGAAGCTAAACTGCACCCAGACACGCATGTGACTCACGGACCCACGGGCCAGGAGATTAGTGATAAGAAAGGACTAAGAAAGGCAGGGCAAATGTTGCTGGGCTATTGCAACAGACTGAAATGCAAATGTATTATGCACCATTTCAGACTAACTAACTAATGGACTAATGGATACAAATGCTGGTTAACTAAGTGAATGAGAGGCGAAAGTAGATCACACAGAGATCAATTTTTGTGAAACTCCAAAAGTTCTTGAAAATTGGAGGAAGACCAGAACAACCCCATAAGACAAGCTCAAGAGACTTGATCTGGAGAAGAAGAGGAATAAACTAGGACATTTTCCGATACAAGCAAGACCTGTACCAGCATTCGGAAAACCAAGACTGTGCACATGGCACTGTGAAAGTGCAGTTGATGATCCCTAATGAATAAGAAGAGGCTCTGTATCTCCCCCTGGTGGTCAATGGACTAGAAAGGGCCATTACACAAGAACAGAAAAACTAAAGGCACAGCATATAAATTGTGCCTATTTTTACTTTAAAACATTGTAGGAAGAGAAAAAACCACCATCAGATTTAAAAGATTTTATCAGGTGGATGCAGCACTCATGATTTCTCTCAGCAAACACCTTGCAGAGAGGCTGGCTCTGACTGAGAGGGGTAGAGATCCAATGAGTGGTATCAGAGCGTGCTTCAGTGATGGAGTTGTCTTCCTCCACGCCCAATTCGTCAGATATCGATTCTACATCACCTTAGGCTTTTTACGGAGCAGGAGAGAAATAAATAAATACATTCTGCTCAACTACCGTTTTTTTCACTCACTGATTAAAAAAATAATAATTTGTCAGGCTTTAGGATTCAGTTTCAGTTCTCCAGAGGGAAGTATGACCTTTCGACTTAGTTCTTCTTCCTGTTTCTTCTAACGACTTGCCCTCCATCTGTTTGCTGTTCTTCTCCATCTCCATTAGCAGCCCCCACCTCCCAGATACTAAAACAACGAGTGGAAGAAATGAAAAACAAAATAACCTAATCAAGTAATGCAGGTGAAAAAGCGGAAAAAGATTGCTTTGTATTAAGAGAATACAGGGTGTGAGGCTGTTGCTAAAATCAGGTCTTGCATGCTAGCCTTAAAACACTTTATTTCACTAGTTCATGCAAACATTTGTTGCAGCAAGGACACTGACCTTGGCATGGACGCACGAACGTCCATGGACGAAACTCTGTGCTGGTGTACAGAAACAGCAGCCCAATAAGATGATAATGAAGAAGACAACCGTCCTACAGCAGTACTGATCCTAAATCATATTACTGGGTTCCTGCCATTTCCCACAGTTCCCATGGGCACTGATGAGGTCATAATCCAGCACCTCACTTGATTGTGCCTCTGAGCAGCACTCTTGCTTGCCAAAAGGAGATTAGACCCCTTAGACAAGTTTTCTGAATTTCTATACAATTTCTATACAGTCTATACAAGCTTTCTATAGCTATTACTTATGTATTGAGGTTTGTGCGTGTCTAATTAAAAACAGGATTAGTAATAAATCCAAATACCAAGTCAATATTCCCAGTTTGGTAGGCACTCCACCTGCATTAGTACATGTAGCCAGCGACTGAAGCTCTCATCTTAACCACACAGCAAAGCACAAAACTCACTAAGTGACATTGACTTACTGCTTTTCTTCCCATTGTGTTTTAGGCTGGAGTTGTGGTGCTGGGGATGGTGTCAATGTGTGTGTGTGTGTGTGTGTGTGTGTGTGTGTGTGTGTTTGTGAGGGTGGAGGAACACTTCTCTGATGCCTTCTAATCCTGCATGCATCTGCCAAGGAGGGAATTAGGGAGGCAGAGGTGTGCGTGATCAGAGGCCATGCAGGAACGGTCCAATTGGCCTGCAAGGGGGGGGCGTTCAGCCTAGCAGGGCTTGAAGAATCGACCATGCTGAGCCTCCATGTTCCTGCCTGCCTCTCCAATCCCAAAGTCTTCCTTCTGGGTCAGAGCAGAATAAGAGAGTAATACAGTTGATCAACACAGGGACACACAACCAACAAAACATGGTCCCTGTAAAGTCCCTGTAAAGTCACTGGATACATTGCAGGAAAGAAAATCAATAACGAATAATTATTTTTGAAAGGTGTGTTGAAGTCATAAACCTGGCATGTCTTCTTGTTGACCTCATACGTTCACATCTTCGTCCGCTAAATCAGATTCCAATTCAAAGCGTTCCTCTATCGAGACCACGCCCACTTCTGATTCCCCTAACTGTAAACTCCTTCCTTATTTTCCCCCTTACTGTAGAAGGCCTGATTGTGCAGTGGTTTTCCTGTCATTTTAACCCTTCGGTCTCCCTGGTTGTGTCTGTTTGCTTCTATCTATTGTGATTAAGCCTTTGTTTGGTTTTACACCTGCAGTTTCATTCTCATCTCTCTTCCTTCATTCCTGACATTGACGGCATGGAGGTTTCATATGGATGAAAGAGCTCTAGGTTAGTGCATGAACGCACTACAGAAAACAAGACCACAATGTCATTAAGTCCATATTGAGCTATTATAGACCACATATGTGATCATCACACTAACATGAGGTCTGATGTTCAGCACATCTTTAATGGAGTCAAAACATGTGAACATCTATCACCTCTAAGTGCCTGTCACCATAAGGAACCATCCACATTCTCTCAATTTCTTCTTTCAGTTACAGTTTTTTCCCCAACTTTTCAGGCCCTGTGACCCCCAGGAGGCACTGGCCTGCCTTACCAGTACCACGTGATGGTGAATCAGGCTGTTCCAGTGACTGGCCATGCCCCCTCCAATGCTCTTATGCGGTCACAAATGGATGATTAAGATCAATTACCACATTTTATATGAAAGTGAAAAGCATGTTGAACGTGTTCTGCAGACACCCTTTATGGTGAAGCTTTTGATACCTAGAGCAAGGTTAGACAGGAGCCGGGATTCTAGAGCAACAGGCAGAGATCCTCAGGACAGTACACAAGGCCATGTTGTCCTGTTAATGTTCACAAGCAGAGCTCTCGAGGAATCACAAAAAAAACCCTGGGCCTCTAAATGTTTATTGTTTTGTTAATTTGGTCATATGATATGTGATAACGCCACACCTCTACCACATCCTGCTGTACACACCGCTGATCTGACTCACCCGTCTACTAACTTCTGGCCACGCCCTGCTATCACACACCTCTCCCTCATTGTCCCAGCCTCCTTAAATGCTGTGTTCACAAACACCCCAGTGTGAAGTCTCGAGTGCATCTGCCAAGTTTCCAACCCGTATCTCTTTTCACGTCTTTATCTCCTGCCCGGATCCGGGACTATTTTGGATTTTGCCTTTTTGTGAGCCCCGACTGATCCTGGTTGCCCGTTTTGACCGTGACCTTACTGACCTTACGTCCTCCTGCCTGCTGCGCTCATCGTGCGTTAGTTCAGTAAATCTGCGTGTTTTGCTTGGCCACGCCTCCCTATGTCTGCCAGAATCATTACAGCTATCGTACCAGTTACTCTTGGCAGACAGAAACTGTAAAAGGAGTCGAAAGCAATTCAAATGACTCAGACTCTACAGAATGAACTCTGCAACACTGCGCCCTGCATTTACACAACAGGTATTACAGTGATATTTAAGCAGGGCCTAACTGGGTGTTACAGGGATACTTAAGCAAGACTCTACCCTTATCAAGCGTGTGCGGCAGCTCCAATAGCATGCTCTTCCTCATTCGACACGCCGTGCTCCTCACGAGGAAGAGCACTCTCACGGCCTCCTCCTTAAGCAGCTGGTTGGGGAGGTGTTGCACGCTAGCCCACTACAGCACAGCTGCAGACTCGTAGCCGACAGCAGAGACAGTGGGCAGAACAAGGAAGCCACAGCATGCTGGCATTCAGCGTTTACCTCGCAGAAATCTACAATGAAAATGCAAAAAAAAAAGAACATAGATATACATATACAAGGATACGGTATATATAAATACAGATATACAAACCACTAAACTTCAGAATGAGAGTCTGAGTTGTTGAAATAACATTACTATTAGACCAAACAGTTGATGTCAAGTCAAATGTCTGCAATTCTACTGAGAACTTCAGCAAGTCTCTGCAAGAGGCTTCTAATCTCCTGAGAAGGTCCTAAAGCACAGTGAGCATGTGCACTAGGATATACACCTGTGAGAGATTATTCAGAGAAAATACATATTCATATACATGTTAAAAAAGTGACTTGTGCATAGAAACCAGTAAAGTTTGGCCCTATTGTTGAAATCTTCAGAGGGAAGTTACAGTGATTGGCATAAGCTTGGAAGGTGAGTCCCATCTGTGGTGCAGGTGTCCAGGTAAAGTGTTTAAAATTACCATAATGCCATAAAAATTACCAAATACATTATCAGGTAACAATAATTTTTTAAAGATGAACACAGACATAGTACATGTAGAATATTAAAACCAATAAAAATGCAATTTAATAATCCAATAATCCAGTTCAGTTCTGTTTTCTGCAACATCATCATGCATCTAATAATCCTCAGAAGAATTTTGACAGTGGATATAAATTTCATAAAACTGTTTGTACAGTGTTATGATATGATCAATATCCTAACAGAACTGCTTCCCTCCGTTATCAAACTTCCTGACGACCAATCATGTACAACACACAATCCTTCCTATCCTACTTAATCCTGGGAGGGAGAGGCCCATTTCCTGTGAGTATTCATACCACACAACCTGCTACATACACGCACACAGACTCTTGTTCCTCACTCTTGTAGCTACAATAGTTTTAGTATCAGTCACTGAATAATTCACATATACTTTACAGTTTAGAACTGATAAAGCAAGAGTTAGGGTTAGTATAAGAGTTTTAAAAAGTAAATAATGTAAAAGAATTTTGAAAAAGAAAATAGATGCAGACAGCAAAAACAAACAATAACAAAAAAGCAGTCCAATAAATTCCCTTTCACACAGATGAACAAGGTTTTCAGCCTGCACTCAATTTAAAGAACTTTCCCCTCTGTCTCTTTGTAATTTTTAAACATTTATAAAAGATGAGAGGAAAATCGGAAGTAATTAAAGACCATTAACACAAGCTGTACTACAATAGATGAAAAGCAACATGTCAACAAAAAATTGGTCAGTGATACTAAAATTGTTACCAATATTTATTTGTAAGTTTACCAAAAACAGATTTGTCATGTTACAGTAACGCTTCTTAGAATAATGAACACCATAAACAGGCCGTCTCTTATCCGGCAGCGGTCTGTATATAACCGCATGTTCTGTGTGGACGCGGCCCACAATGCCCTACAGGAGCGGCAGGAGCATGCCATGTTCTGTCTTCCCGTTATCAAGCATCTGCATGACCGTACTGTGAGGGGAGTGGAGAACCGAGCTATGAGATGACCAGATGCGCCATTGAGAGGGTTTCAGCACCAATAAAAGTCAGTCCATGACATCATGACATTTTCTGCAGCATTGCTAACAGTATGATTCAGGTAGGTGATGTTTTACTGCAGGTCTTGAGTGTGCAATTACAGCGTTTCATTATTTCTACACTCATTACCTGGTTTTCAGATTCTTTTTTTTTGTTTTATTTTGTGCAACAAACAATGCACTTGAAATCTCAAACAATTAACAGTTTCAGTTTTGTTTAGGACACATTTTAACAATACTGGGAAACGGAGTCAGTCTGTACAAATTCATAGAACACACAAATCCAACAAGAGATACGCATATACACAGAACTAATTAATCAGCTACTCCTAATGAGGTTTTTATAAAGATTATTTTCTTGGTCTTGGTTATTGTAAATATATACATTTACTGTATATTTGCATCTGTCAGTAGTATATAAGAATACAATAATAAAGTGTATCAGCTTGTTGATCATATTTTCAGTGTTTGCTTGCAAATAGCTTAACCAAAATATGATGTTCACCTAAATTCAACTTAAATATCTCAATATTTATGTTACTCATAGTGTAGTACAGCACTGTTATATAAATTTGGCCAATTAAAAATTCTCAATACATTACATTATTTTCCAGTGTATTGGTACCACAGAAGGTGCATTTTTTTCTGATAAATTCCCTCTCAAAACCAGATTAATCAAACATATTGAATATAATTTTATGCCACCAATTATCTCATATTTACTTCAGCTAAATGCTTGCTTAAATAGCAGGGCAGTCACTATGGACATGTAATGTATTAAAAAATAACAGCGTGGACACCAGAGGAAAGTGTGACTGCAAGTTAAAACAAGTTAAAGACATCTGATAAAACCACTAAGAAAGATTCATATCAGCATCATAACAGGATCACTAACCAAAGAATGAAAACAAACATCTGACTCAGTGGAAATAATAAGGTTCCCCTTTCAATCATGTAGAAAAAAAGAACTTCTTTCTTGAAAAGTAGACCATGGTAAAATGTGTGCTGTATATAAAAGAGCAGCTAATGAAATCATCTCATGATGATTTTTTTTCCCTCATACATGAACTCTTACTAATCAGACTCCTGCCCCTGCTTTATGGACTCTTACTAATCAGACTCCTGCCCCTGCTTTATGGACTCTTATTAATCAGACTCCTGCCCCTGCTTTATGGACTCTTACTAATCAGACTCCTGCCCCTGCTTTATGGACTCTTACTAATCAGACTCCTGCCCCTGCGTGATGGACTCTTACTAATCAGACTCCTGCCCCTGCTTTATGGACTCTTACTAATCAGACTCCTGCCCCTGCTTTATGGACTCTTACTAATCAGACTCCTGCCCCTGCTTTATGGACTCTTACTAATCAGACTCCTGCCCCTGCTTTATGGACTCTTACTAATCAGACTCCTGCCACAGAGTGTCCATGATAATTTCCTCCTGTTATTATCTTGCTGCAAAAGTCTACTGCACCCAAAACTCTGTCCGAGCACAAACACCAAGGACTGGAGAGAACAGACAAGTCCGTTTGCTTCTAGAAGCACGTGGTCTTCTCATGCTGGATCTGGTAGTAGCAGGCCTGATGCGACAGAAGATCAAACATCAGTGTCAGAGTTCTCCTTCAAACACACACTCCTCAACCAAGATAACGAGACATGTAAAATCAGGGGAAAAAAATAATCGTGACATGGCGGTATGAGGAACATAGGGGTTAAAGGTCGGGATACCAGCGTACTTTTAGAGTAGTGAACATGAGACCCAGCTCGCCATGCTGCAAAGCGGGCTCCATCAAGTCCTCGATCAGGCTCACCTCAGAGCCCAGGTTTCTGATCCTACACACACACACACACACACACACACACACACACACACACACACACACACACACACACACACACACACACATAACAGGCAGAGAACATGCACACTGAAAACATTGTTATTCATCATGTAAATTATGATGTTGGCTTATGTTAGGACTTATGTTAAGACTCTTAACACTCGTGTATCAAAAGGAAAGGTCTCTACAACCACAGCACTCCAAAGATATGGCTCTTCTGTGCTGTTTGGTAGACATAAACGCAGAAGTTAGTAGATCGTGATGCTGTCCGATATGTGGTGCTTACCGTGCGCGAAGAACTATGTAGAGGAATATTGGGAAAAGGTCATCCATGCTCCACAGGAAGTCCTGGCCCAACATTGCCTGCACGTCCTGTGTGATGTCCTCGAAGGTCAGCTGGATCACCTGAAGCTTATCAGCAGGAGTGAAGGCCGTGCTGCAGAAAAAAGGGAACAGGGAACTGTATAAGAGACCCAGTGACAACAGGAACCTGCAAAAAAGTGCTCCACGCTGAAAACTTCCCCCATTTTGACAAGTGCACGCCAAATGTCTCCTTTCACCTAATCTGCTGCAGTGTCTCCACAGCAGTAGCAAAGCACGTGTCCTTAGTGTTAGGCAGCACCTGTCGATTTAGAAAACGATCCTTCAAAACATGTTTCATCTAGGCAAAACACACACGTGAATAGTTCAACCATTAAACATGCTGTGCTGATCTGGCCAATCTCTGCTTACGCTGGTGCTGATATATAAACCCACATCCTCACCTCTTTTATCTCTCCAAGAATCGATATCGAGACTGGCCAGAATTTTCTGAAAATGGAAAAGGAACCCAGTTCTGGTTATGAACTTTAAATGCAGGTACTGTGTGGGGCGGTGTTGGTGTTTGATTAGTGGCTCACTGAGGCACTCCCAGGAAGGTGAGCAGGGATTGGTCAGGCTGCCTGTTGAGGCGGAGCACGCAGTCCCAGTACAGCTCCTCCTCCCTCTCACGCTCCAGCGTGTACAAGGTGAAGAGCGGAGGGTACAGGCGTGGCAACAGAATGGGCAGCAGCAGACTGGGGCTACTCACGATCACACTGCAACACACACACACACACACACACACACACACACACACACACACACACACACACACACACGACACATATAAACACACTTACACCACATCCCGCCCCAGCCATCAGAACGGCTCCGGCTGTGCGCAGGCCCTGAGCAGCGGAGGTCTTACCCTTCCTTGGAGCTGTCGCTCTGGCTGCTGTGAGTCAGTGAAACGCTGCCCGCCCTCTCCGAGGACTCGGGAATGAAACCCCCCTCTTCAGGCAGAGCAGGAAACAGGAACCTGGCCAGAACCACAAGAGTTTAAACTGTGCTCTTATCAGTGTTGCCAAGAAGCAAAAAGACTTTACTGATACAGAGGGTAACGCTGCTAAACAAACTAAACAAACATGAATAATATATCCCTCTTTTGGAGGAAGTGTCACAGTTAAAGAGGGAAGGGGTTGTATTCAATTAGAAAAGCCATTTCAGTCTAGGGTCAGGCTTCATCTGAAGTTTGCAAATCAACTGCACAAATTTAATTCTAGCAGATAGTGAACCACTTTTTAACAGTAAGGTCCTCTAAAGCACACGAGCGGTTACCTGACCAGCTGGAATATGCGGCTCAGGTAAGACTGTATCTCCTCCACCGCCTGCCGTAAAAGTCTCCTGTTTGAGCCGACGCCCACATAGGTCATCCTGTACACGGTGACCAGGGTCTCCAGCAGCCAACCCAGAGGGTGCAGCGGGGTGTCGCATGCCTGCGAAGAGGTCAGGGCATGTGGGAGACACGGAGGACGTGCATGCATTTGGGACACTGTCCATAACAGACGAGGACACAATTAATCCATTTGGGGCTGTTTATATTACGGCTTTGAAGAGTTCGTTTTAATCTGAAATGCTGGTCTTTAAAATGGTCCTATAGTCAGAAATGAGTTCCAATTTTTAAGTAAATGTAACGGAGATGTACTGTGTTTGACATGTACTGGGTGTACTGTGTGTAGATTTCTTTTGGAACGTTTAAGAAGGCATGGCTAAAGCACTTTATCATTTGTGCAAATGATTTAAAAATCCCACACCTTCGTTAGTAGTTTCAGGATTAGGGAGTTGAGCTTGTGTCATGACCTCACCTTGATGAGGTAGCGGCGGATGATGTCATAATCATCTGCAGTGACAGGTCCGCTGTGCTGGGGGATCACCTCCAAGCTCTCCAGCATCTTACGCTGGGAGCGACTCAGAGTCTGTGGACTGTACAAACATTTCAGAGCACCGTATGAGAGACAACACACCCTCTGCAGAAGCTCAGGTGGTCGTTGTATTCTGAACCGAGCGTGTACGAACCTGTCTATCTGCTGTCTGTGCCTGTTTGTGAGAATGTACGAACCTGTCTATCTGCTGTCTGTGCCTGTTTGTGAGAATGTACGAACCTGTCTATCTGCTGTCTGTGCCTGTTTGTGAGAATGACTGCGATGTTCTCCCAGGCTCTGTCGTTCTCTCCACGTCCTGGAGATTCACAGCCCAGACGCCTCCAGCACTCCTCGAAAACAGCCTTCCATTTCTGCTCCGCCGGCACCGCGTAACAACCAACTTGTCTACATGTATACATGTATAAAGACACAGAACCCGCACATGGAGAACACAACACACACATACGCTGCCTAAACAAACACCGGAAAGGATTTAAAGCAGGCTTCAATGTCGGCAGCGTACTCACAAGGTCTTACGATCCTTCTGCTCAGTCTCAGTCTCATAAAGGGACTTTAGAAAAGTGCCTGCCACCTTCAGCTCAGTGCCCCATTCGCCCACAAAGACGCCTTCAAACAAGTCTCCATTAGGTATGGTCAGGACACCCTGCGCACATCACCGCACGAGCCGACATACAGGTCAGACCTTCGGTTTTGTGCTGCACACGCTCTTCCTGCACAGCCAAACTCAACTGTTCCAGCATTACCTTCCCGTTCAGCACCCAGTCCTCTGAAAACTCTCCCTCAAAGGCGGTGTCGTCGTCACACAGCAGGAGCCCCGGACCCTGGGGCGACACGAGGACTCAGCTCCAAACCGCCCCATGCCATGTGGGCAAGTGTTATGGGGAATGTGCACTCACCATCATCTTGTTGTTACCAAAAGCTCCCTCGTAATACAGGCCGAACTGGGTGACCACAACCCCGCTGCCCTGCCGCTGGTCCTCCAGCCACATTCCCATGTACTTCTCCCCCCTGGGGTTAAAGGTCACGGACACACAAGGCAAAGGATGCAAGATAAGGACAAGGTTTCTGGGTTTGAAGCATTAAAAGTGTCCAACTTTATTTCTAATGTACAGCAGATATTTTGCTTAAATAGAAAAACCATTAGAACAACCACGTGGCGAGTTCTGTATAATATTTATGATGACCAGATATATTCATCAACAACGATTCATGCAAAAACCCACCCATTATATATTCGTACACTGAATCCAAATACGTATTCAGAATTTCTCTGTCAGTCTATCAGCCAGGTTTATGAATATGTAAACGTAAAGTTTAACTGCCATGTCAGGGAAAAGCCATACATAAAAGAAAAACTCTAAAAGCGAATTCAAACTCAGCAGAAAAAGTGCTACAAGTTCCAAAAAAGTACATTCTGCTGCCCAGTGTTGCCACCACATGCTTCTATCTGCCCCAAATTCCAAAGTGACTTAAATAGCTTGAGATTAATAGAATGTATCACTTGGTGATGTCGTCGAAGATGCCATAGCCAGCCTTCTTGTCGCTGAGCCAGTGTCCGACGAACACGCTGCTGGACGAGGGCGAGGCCAGGCGTCCGCTGCTCAGCATGCCGTGGCCGTGGCGCTGGTTCTCCTGGAACGACCCCTCGTACACCTCCCCCGTGGCGTACCTGCATGGAGAACACAGGCCATGCAGGGGGCGGAGTCTGTAGCGGCTGCGTTTACACACAGGCATCAGTCGCACAGCTCGAACCCCCCGTCGTATTTACCAGTACGTCCCAAAGCCGTGCATCTTCCCCTCCTTCCAGTGGCCTTTGTAACGATCAAACCTGTTGAAGGTCTTATTGGGCATCATGTAGTCCCCGAACCTATAGACAAAATATGTAATGTAACATCATGATTACAATAGCATCTATTTTCAAACAGAAGAATAGCGGAGCGGTGTTTGTGCGTGAGTTATGTACTGACCCATCCTCCAAACCATTCTTGAATGTACCACAGTAAACTCTGCCATCAGACCACTTCAGGGTCCCTCTATGGGGATGGAGAAGAACAACAATACTCTAAAGTTCTTAAGTGGACTTTTCAACATTGGTTCAACATTCATAGCAGGTCAATTTTATGGACAAAACAAACAAACCTGTCATACCGCTGTGATACCCTGTCAGACACACTTGGTCAAGGAACAACAGTAACCCCAACAGTCATCTATGTCTAATTTGATTGGCTAGTTGCCATTGAAATAAGGTCCCATATGCACTCACTTGCCATGAGGTTTGCCAGAGAGCCAGCGGCCGCTGTAAGTGGCATCTTTGAGTCTGCCCTCTTTAGCGAACGTATAAGTAGCAGTGCGGGAAATAGGAGGCTCCGCCCTCTGACTGCCACTCAGACTAAGGTCCCTCCCATTTTGACCCACCCCCAGGACATCATCCACAGCCTGGTTAATGGCCCGTAGCCACCTCCCCTGAGCAGGGATACAGAAAAAGTGAAAGACCAAACAGACAGGGAGCACAGCCAGACAGAGCTGGAGTCATGCTGAAAACCAGCCTACCATGTTAGCAAGGAAAAACTATTCTGAACAGACGTTAAATGAGCAGAGAAGATGGAGCGTACCTTTTCCAGTGGGGAACACGCCAGAACTGAGAAACTCTCCTCAGGAGTGGTCAGCTTCAGTCCTAACCTGAAAATGTTTTTGTTTTGTCAGTGAATCAAAATCTTCTCTATTGTGTCTAAGGGCAATAAAACCACCCAGGGTAACCATCCTTTTATTCTACTGATTCAAAAGACCAGCTATTTCTTGAACCCTGGGTTATGAGATGAGCTGCGTTTGCAAAAACAGGGTACAAACAACACAGCAGTGCTATGGAGAGATTAACTACTATACTACTATGGGACATTCCACACCCTTGAAAACCTCCATGGAATGCCATATCTATAGAGATTTGGTACCAGGTTTAATGTTTAACACGGGTAACAGAGGCCATTCCTGGTATAATGAATGAGCGTTCAGAAATGCGTTGAGCTACTACTGTAGGAGATGAAAGTGAGTGAGTAACTTACAAGCCAACATTCTCATCTGAGATGGGCTCTACCCATAGTGTGGCCAGTGGGTAGATGAAGTGAGAGGAGAACTGAAAAGCAACAATGATAAATGCACAATACACAATCTGCCCACATGAATATCAACCAGTCCGCCTGCCTCTGATGCATCAGAACACAACAGGACTGAACCACGTCTACCTAGACGTCATCAGAGTAGGTGACAGGATCATGAGATGTGACAAAAATACACACAACACCTGCCGCACACGGGAAGCGCAAGCAAGTGATTTAGTAAGTGAGACTCTGGCATCACTGCAAAAGAAAGCAAAAGAAAGATCTTCTAATTGGACGTTAACACAGTTACCAAAAAAAAAGGCGCCAGTGAAGACCTGGGGAGAGCGGCATCCACGCAGTACAGAGGCCAAAATCACAGAGCTCAGAAACACTCACCAGTGTAACGGAGAATGCAAAAAAAATGGTAGTTCAAGCACAAGGGTGACTGCGTGACTCACGCAGTTATAACCCAGAGAGAAGAGGAAGAGAAACGCTGAACTGATCAACGATAGATTTCATTTTGGAGACAGCTAAAAGGCAATGGGAATAATGTTCATGTCAATAAACCCAAACTAACCCAGAAATCTCACGACCAGCATTGCAAAACTGTAATAGGTCGCAAATCAAGCAATATTAAGTTATGAGGAAAAGATATCAGAGCGATTGTAAGACAAAAGCCCGCAGAGACCCCCACAGTCATTTCAGCTGTGGTTAGGAAGGGGGAGCTTGGCTTGGACAGATGCGGAATTATCTTCACACGTCAGGCAATTATAGGAGATTTGCATTGATTAAACTGTTGTTTTTAAAAGTTTCAATGTGCAAATTCAAATTCCTCGCCAACTGACAAAGGTCCTACATATTTTTGTGTTAAAATTAATTGAATGATTGTAATAAAACTATAAAGCATGAAATTCAATCATTCATTCATTCATCAGTAGTTCTGATTGAGGTAGGTTAATAATTTATTCATTCAAAGGTGGTCAAAATATTTTAATATTTAAACATGCTACAGTAATGCTGATGTAAGCTGTGGTCAAGCCTATCCCGGGTTAACCTAGGAGATCATTTGTTTCAAGCACACTAGGAAAAGAGTCAAACACGCAGTTACTTGGGCAATGTTTTGTGAAGGACCACAAAGAAAAACAAAATAAGAGTCCTGAGGCACAAACAGGGAACAAAAGCAATTCTGCTGAGGCCACATCAAAAATATACTTACAAACTTTTTAGATGAAATGGTACCCTGAGTAAAAAAGACAATCACGACAGGAATTTGAATTTCAAAACCGTTCACAGCAACATAGATAAGAAATTCAAAGCATCAGAAGGTGTGCTGACCTGTGCGTGAACAAGAGCATCGTTGAAGAGAATGAACGAGTTCACGGAGAACCTTCCAGAATTCTGCAGGGTCAAATCCTTATTGACACTCTCACACAGCAGCCGCCGAGATGGCTTCCGCAGGGCCTCCTGTAAGATGAGTGAACACACACAAACACACACACACACACACACACACATACACACACACACAAACACACGAAGATTATCTATATGAAGGAGGCATATTCTATTACCGTCAAGACATGCAAAACCATGGGAAGGTTAGCACACTCACTAAGCTCTTTCCGGAAAAGTTCTTCCAGAAAGAATGTGTGGCCTCCGCATCTTTCCTCTGCTTGCTCACAAGACGAGCCAAGACCTCATACTGTAGGCAGCCATCTTGAATCCGTTGATATTCCACAGAGGACTAATTGGAAAAGTTAAAAAATCCAGATTAGCAGCCACCGGAAGACCCGCCCGGGGGCCTGAGGGTCCACTCCAGCACTCACCACATGGAAGCAGGCACTCAGCTTCAGGAGAACCCTGGCATAGTCACGCAGGTGTTGCAGTGGCATGTAAAACAGGCTGAGCAACAAATCACTGGGCAAGACATTTTTCTCTTTCAGCTCCAGCAGTTTCTGTGCCAGCTCCACCTTCTTCCCAAAGCATTCTCTGGAGACAGATGAATCGTTTTAGTATTAGCAAACGGCCTCTGGGGTTACCTCTCGAGTGATGAACCAGCACAATAAGGCACCTACTGTGAGGGCTTGACAAGAGCCTGGAATCCACCCATTACAAGAAAGTTCCCTAAAGGACCACTATACCTGCAGATGGGGGAGAAAACAACACACTGGCTCAAATCAAAAGCACACGGCAGCCGTGGGGAACGGTAGTGCCGCTGTTTGTACTGTACATTTTTTATATAGTGGCGCTGCAGGTAAAAAGCGAACAGACAGACATACTCCTTATAGGTGTCTATGAAAATGGCTGCCTTTTTCAAAATGGCAAGATTCTTGACGTCTCTGCTGTTCTGGAGGAAGCTGGTGAGAGAGGTGGCGTGCTGCCCCGTTAGATGGCACAGGCGACTGAAACATCCTGCCACAGTCTGGAACAGCTGCATGGAGCTTTGGCCCAGACAGGAGCCGACACTGTCTAGACAGACAATGAGAGATGGGCCATCAAAAAGAAGATCAGGTTAATACTAACCTGTTGTTAGATATTCCTGAAACACACATGTAATGACTTGTAATAAATTTGCTATTGCATGACTTGAGACTCACATTTCATAAAAGCTGTAATAAATGTGCAATTTCTAATTGCCACAGCTATGACATTCCTATTTGTGTCACACCACACCCCTTCAGACCAAGCCAAGTTTACCAAAAGAGTTATGAGGACTGCTACACACCCCGAGTCAGCAGGGGGCGTAGTATCTGGCTCTTCACGCTGCTTAGTGTGCAGTAGAACTTCCTCTCTGCAGACGCCAGCTCATGCAGAGTGCCGGTGAAGCCCGTCACGTTCTGATCAGCTAGAGCCAAACAGGTTAGTCCTCCTGCAAACACACCGCTAACGTAGCCTAGCTGGAGATGCACAAAGGCACATACATGTACCCACGCGCACACACACACACACACACACACACACACACACACACACACACACACACACACACACACACACACACACAATATAGTGATTACACTCAGATCCTCATAGCCTCTAGCAACAGCAGCTACAGTGGTATCTGTAGAGCGTACTAACATTCATGCAGAAGGGGAGCAGGGCAGGGGTCTGGGTACAGGTGCCGGTTTGGGAACCCCGCCCCTCCTGAACCTGCTCGCCGCTGTAGTACAGTATGGGCTGGATACAGTCTCCGTCAGCCAGTAGCAGGGTGTGCGTCTGCCCGGCCGCCACGTCCCACACGCGAATGCCTTCAGACACCTGCGTGGGCCAGGACAGCGATGCACCGGACCATTACACTCATAAATGACTGCTACTTCCACTACGGAAGATGGAGGTGAAAATGGAGGCCTAGTACCTTCACAAGATGAGGCACAGTTGATGGGGAGTTCATGTGTCCCAGCTGACCCAGTTTACTGCTACCCCAAGAGTAAACCTGATGTGGCAAAAGAGAAAGCGCTGAACAATAATGGCATATTCGATAGCATCAGGATGATATGTTAAATGGTGAATGTTTCAAAGCCGAATATTGAAGACAAAAAAGCAACTTGAAGCTTTACTGTACAGCTACCTGGCATTGTGCTGTCAAAGCAAGGGAGTGATTTGATCCAGCAACGACCTTGATGACTTCCTTGTTGCTTAAGCTCTTAATGCACAGGGGCTGCAACCTGAGAAGGAGGAGGGGGTGAGATTACGTACCCACCCACCATTACAACGTCCTCTGTCATTTCAAATGTACGGGAAGCTGCTCAACCTGGGCAAGGAGTCTCCATGACCCAGCTGACCCTCCTGGCCCCTCCCCCAACTCCACACCTCTGTGTAGAGAGAAGGGAGGAGATGCCCCTTTTGGGAGATTTCTGAGGTCGCTGAGGTGACCGCTCCAACATTCTTCAGGCCACCTTGGCATGTAAACAATAGAGTCTTTATGATAGAAACACACACAGATCCAGATAGGGATTTGCAAACTGCTGTTGAACGCAAAAAAACCCACGTTCACGGTACGGTTGTGGGTAGACTAATTAACAAATCAACTCAGAGACCTCAAGACCTAATTAAAGCCACTTGTGATTCATGAACTCATTAGCATGAAGAAAATAATTTTAAAATACCCTGCGAGAGGAAGCCAGGTAAAGATCTTGTGCGGCTGAGGCGGTCTGTGTCCTCGAGCCTGATGTCACTCAGGCTGGCACTCTTATTGGCTTCTAGAGACTTCCGTTCTGAACTGTGATTTTCTGCTGTGCCGTCATCACAAGCCCCATCGCTGTCTCCACTTGCACCATTTTTAGCTTCAGAAATCTGGATTGGTAGTGCGTCATGACCAGTCTGGCTGCTCAAAACAGAGTTCGCACTACTTTGTGTTGTGACTGGAGCAATAACTGACATTTCAGTAGCATCTCTCATGGCAAGTGCTGCTAAAGCTGGAAACATGGTTTTGTCGGGTTGTTCCATTCTACGTCGGTCCTTGAGTGATGTCTGGCGGCTCGGAGGCCGCGAACCCTCGGTGGAGATAGCCTCAAGGTGCTCCGAGAGAGACTGGTCAGACATCCTCTTGAGGTAGTCTTTAAGAGCCTGTTCATCAGGGTAAGGGGAGCTTTTGGTTCTTGCTCTCTTCTGGCGTTTCTGCAACACTGCCGAGCTGTCAGTCGTGGACACGGACACTGGTTCCTGATGGAACGTTTCCACCTTGGCCGCGTCACCTTGGTATGATCCATCTAAAGCTTTCCGACTGGGGCAGATATTGTCATCTAAGGCTTTCTGATCAGGACCGAAATCTTCCAAGAGCCCGGCGAAGACCTGCTGGTCGGGTCCTGAGAGTTCCGTTTTCGGCTTAAAAGCTGGAGAGCCCTGGTTTGACCTTTGATCCTCCTTTGCGTCGGTTAGCTCCACCCCTAGTGGGCAATAGTGGTTGTCGGATATAATGACGTGGTCATCCTTGTCGACTACGGTGTAAAGAGGCTGCCTGCATTGGTCACACGTGTCCAGGCACTGCTGGGAGGACTCAGGAGGAGCGAGCGAGTGAACCAAAGCCAGGCTGTGAAAGCCACCGCAGGCGATCTGCAGCACGTGTCTGCCTGACAGGTGTTCCACTTTCTGTGCTCTCCGCACAGGGAACATGTTGGTGACCAGGCCTAGCTGGCAGCCCGTACCCCAAGACCACGCCTCGTGCTTGCCCGACAAGACTAAGGTGTGCTGGGCCCCACATGCAACGTCCAAGATCCAGACCCTTTTGAGAGGGACGGCTTCCTCATCCACAATGCTCACAGGGGTAGGGTTAGGGACAAGTCTCAAATCAGAGAGCCCACACTGGCCGTCCACATTCTCTCCCCATGTGTGGACCACACCATCGTCCGTTACTGCAGCGCAATGGAAGCTGCCTGCAGACACACCTAAGACACGCTGGCCCCTCAGCGAGTTCTCCAGAACAGGGCTCACGGCCTGGAGTTTCATCCCAGGCCTCCAGTACAGGTCCCCAAAGCTGTAGACAAGTCCATCTTGCAAAAAACAAAAAGATATTTAACAGATCAGTGAAAGAAAGCAACCAATCAGTGAATCCCCACCTCATTCAACCCTCCCACCCTAACAGCTCCGCAGCTCTGAGCATGCTTAGCTAACTGCAGAAGACGGTTTATAAGTGTTTTGAAACAGTGTTCGTATGGAAAGATGACTGGATCTGTTACTATCTGTAACAGAAAGAGGCTATTGTTTTGACCTGACTGACATCTACCCTCTGTCAGCAGAACTCCATGATTGATGCCCAAGGCAGCGTGATGCACGGCCCTCGGTAGAAGCAGCTTCTCTGGGCTAACAGTGCAGGAGTAGCCCTGCCACCTGTAGAGTGCTCCCCGTTCTTCGGAGGTTTTCTCCTCCTCAGAGCTAGACAGAAATACATGCAAGAACATTTCAAGTCATCTCCAGATTAATCACAGACAACGTCCTTTAATACAAATATCAAAATGCCCATAGTATCAAACATCTATTTCAAAGGTTAGGGTTAGGGTTAGAAGCAAACATCTATACCCACTATAACTGACGAGTTACATTTTCACTTAAAAAACAATAAATTGTTTATTATTCATATCTAGGATTTTATTGAGATTTGGCTTAAGTTCAGTACTTTATAAAACAACGACAGAAGAGGATTTAAGTAAACTGTACAGCCCTTCACAACACCACAAGAACCACCAAAATACTACTACCTCTTCTGTTCTTCCATCAACACGGCCGCTCCACTGGCATCCTCGCAGCTCCCACAGCTCCCACAGCTCCCAGTCTACATTCCTCCTACTCGGGCCTGGGAGTGTTTGGAAACCCAACATTACACTGGCGTAGTGAGTGCACATAACACAAACCACACAGGCTCTCACAACTCCTATACATATACACACATCCCGAAAATAAAACAGGTGGGTAAAAGTGAGAATACGACATGCAGCAGTGCAGACAGACTCGGGGCAGCGCGCAGCTGTGTGTCGGAGGAGTTATTCACACAAACTGAGAAGTTTTCACTAAATCTTCTATTGAAGAACAGAAAGTAAACCCGTTGTCGTCTTTCGATACTTACAGACTTTCACAATTCCTCCTTGGCGTAAATTCCTTTTTTGCTTCAAAATCAAGACATACTTCACCAGTTCCTGTGAGTAAGAACTTCAGCTGTCAGTGGTGTTGTGACATCCGTCAACACCAACCGAGAAGGTGGAGAAGGTGGAGGTGGGGGGGGGGGGGGGTCCACAGCCCTGTTTACAGACCAAGCCTGCTATGGGAAGCGTGGAGGGACAAAATACATCAGCTCCGTCTTCAGAGAGCTTCACGTGATTGAACAACTCTCGGTGTTTCTCTAAAGCATGGAGTTAGACTTGACTATAGTCGTAATAAAAACGTTAATATAAACATATAACGTTAAGATGTAGGTATGAGTTTAGCTTAAATAACAAAATCGACAGTAACACTGCCGACTGAGAGCAAGTTTACTAAAGCCTCGTACCAGAGGTGGGGACTCGAGTCACATGACTTGGACTCGAGTCAGACTCGAGTCATTAATATTAAGACTTTTGACTTGACTTGAAAAAATATTCAGAGACTTAGACTTGACTTGGACTTTTACACCAATAACTTGGGACTTGAATTGGACTTGAACCTGTTTACTTGCAAAGACTTGATTTTTTTTACCCCAAATCTAAATTTTAAAACGCATATTAATATTTATAAAGTGCGCCCCATTAATTTCATTTCCGTCCTTCTGACGCAGACCAGTCCTCTGCTTTTCCACACTCTGTACGTGTGTGTGTGTGCATGAGCTGCAGCACAACCAATCAAATGGGGGGTTGGCGAACGTAAATTTTTACCGGGCGGGGTGTAAAATGGACACAAATTAAGTATTATATCGCGATCGATCGATCGCCAGTGGTTGGTGCCAGAGCGAACTAGTAACTCATTGAATCATAGATGTGGATCAGAGGTAAATAAACTAGATTTTTTTCCGGCGTGAGAAATCGGATGTGTGGCGTGAGAGCGTGTGAAGACGGTCAAATGCGTGTGTCTCACGCTCAATGCGTGAGAGTTGGCAACCCTTGGTTCTGTATCTGAACTCGGGGAAGAGAGCCTCTCTCTGTCACCATCATAATATCCAGTTCTATCTCAGCATGGATTGTGTATTTGAAGACATCTACGTCGAGAAAAAAATATATTGACAAAAGTGGAGCGAGTTTTCAGCTATGGGGACATCATTCATCGTGCACAAATGACATACAGACTTTTGGCCAGCAAATGCAATGCAGAATAGTTTACTGAAATGTCTAAAGTTGCAGATTCCTGTTAATTGTTCAGTTCTTATATTTGTTTGTCTTGTGTCACTCACACATGTTCTCCAAGAAACCAGATAAGAGAAGAGAGGGAAAATGCTGTTATGGTTCTTTGTATTGTACTGTGAAAATATCAGCACTTTTTATTTGAACATGGAGTTCTACTTATGACTTTTTCACATAATATTTATTTCTGGAAAATTGTAGTTTAAAGTATGAATATTTTTGCAGCTAAGTTTAACAAATTGAACTGTGCAATAAAGAGGTGTAATTTTTTTTTTTTTTATACTTCGTGTTTTCAGTTGCACATGTTTTATCAAGATTTGAGGAGAATACAGATTTTAAAAAGATAATGTCTATTATTTACATTTAAAATATACCTGCAACATTGGTAAAAAAAAAAAAGACTCGAAAGGACTTGAAATTCCAAGTTTCAGACTTGGGACTTGACTTGACTGTTGCCTGTCTTGACTCGAGACTTGACTTGACTTGAGTGTCTTTGCTTGAGACTTGACTCGGGACTTGAGGTATAAAGACTTGGACTTACTTGAGACTTGCAAAACACTGACTTGGTCCCACCTCTGCCTCGTACTAATCGTTAGAATCGTTAGAAGGTTAGTGCCTAGTAGGATCACATGATTCAGCATTTAATTTATAAATCTCTCGTATACGTGTGTAACTCTGCATGTGTTTATTATTTTTGTTTAATTAACTTTTTAAGAAGTGGCTTTTCACTTCCTCCTATTTTATGTGCTGACATCCTACCGTTGTGGGCATACTTTAAAGTTCTTCTGAGCACGATTTTTATGCGCACATGTCTCACATTTATAATATGATATTCCAGCAGAAATTCTCTATTAAGGAGAGATAGTAATCTCTCACGTACGGTGAATGGAGCGCGTAGACAGTATCGCAGCCTCTGTTCATGAGGGTATATCAGTTTCGCATCCTGGCGTAGGAAGTAGACGTAATGTACCATATCGACCACTAGAGGTCGTACCAGCTCCAAAGAAATCTCTTACAAGTGTCAGATTTTACTAGTAGTGACAATGGTTCATAGCTTAAAATATTTCTCTCTGTCCTGTAGCATACACTCAGCACAAAGGTAATTAAACAGCTCCATGTTAGAGGAAAAACTAATTACTTTTGGGGTTTTTTGTAAATATGATTATTGAATTGTAATTCCGTATAGTGTCAATATTCAGTCGTCTTCACGAAATGGGTTTCTGACAACCACATCGTGAAAATTCCAAACTCACTTAATTGTTGGGCAGGAGTGTAAAGATGTAAACAGGGAGAAACACAGAGCAGAAAACAGTAAAACGTCTCGGGTTTGTGGAGGAGAAACCACCAGCAGTAAAGAAGAGAGCCAGTGGAGGCTTGGCAGGTAGAAAGGCATCTCTGCGGGTTTCCTGGCGTAGGCCAAACTCTCACACGAACGTCCTCCTCTCCGCCACCCTGCCCTCGCCTTCGTGATCTCGGCTTGTTTTCGCATTTAATGTTTTCTATATAAAACACTGGGGCTTTGCCCTGTCGATTTTGATCCAGCATTTTAGCGTGTGTGGTCGTAAACGTTAACACGGAATGGACTGAGAGGACGAATGGCAGAGAGAGAGGCTCTAGGGGTCACCAACTGCAACTAGTTTTGCATGTGCAGTGGTCCCTTGACCAGGACTGCCCAATTAGTCTGTTCTGACTGTGGCTTTGAAAACACCTTGAATCTGACAGGGGCCTTGGTCTGCCACTGTAGCCGCTCACTTCTTGACTCTGAGTTGGGGAAATAGGTTAATACTGCACTGATTTAATAAGTCAAGCATTGCATAGGAATCACAAGAATGCCCGACACCCATTTCCATGTGTTTCTAATTCCTTCGTCTTTTAACAAACCTGTGTTAAATAAATGAAAACCTTTCAGAGGCCCCCAGTATTTGCAAAAAGGGGCCACTTGTGCAATTTTACAGGAACGCTGATGCTCCTTTTTCGTGTCCCTCATGTCATCATAAACGTGTCCATGCAAGAGGTCTGGGAGTGGGGCTTTGTGAAGAACAGCTCCATTTCCTGCCGTCAGCCATGCATGCTACAGCTCTTCCTGAGCTGTATATGATCCATTAAGTCGTTTGGTGTCATGCCGCCGCACGAGCATGTCAGACTGTCACAGCGCTGTTGTCTGCCTCCTCCTGGTCTCTCGGCGTGGCCGTCTGGTCCATAGAGCCCGTACGAGTGGAGCGAACCGTTATCTGAACCGTTCAGCTCCGCAACAAGTAGCCCTGGGGGCAATCAGGTGAGTCACTGCTCTTTCTTGCGGGGGGACGGACTGTGGGTGGAGGCAGGGGGTGAGTTCAGATGCACGAACACACACTATCAAAACATTTTACACTTTCTCACACACTACACTTGGCATTATTCAAAGGTGTCATGAATCTTTTTTTCAGATTCAATCACCACCGTATTCATGTTGATCTCTCTCTCTTTCTTCTCTGTGTTCTGGTAAATTAAACACAAATTTCTTTCATGCAACTCACAGGAGCTGCAGAACAAGGATGATGGCTTTGGCAAGTGGATTTGACAGAAAGAACAAAGTTCCACATCCATCTTTCAATGTTTATTACTCTTGTTAAAGTCACTGGACTCGGCCTTTGATCCCACATCTAGGCTGTCTGGTGTCGTCTAGGTAAAACATCAACATACAGCTGAAAAGGAGCAAAACATTCAGCTGAAAACATGTTACATAGTACACAGTAGAAAAAAAACATGACACACAATGGGACATTATTACGTTGCAACGATTTTGCTACATTTCAAGTCCTAAAGTTCATAATATTTGTGTACAAAGTGATTTCACAGCGAGAGTTTTGCAGCGTGGATAAAAAATGAGGCATATCAGTAATGGAATTATGGTGTATATACCACAATGCACCTCTGATTCCAAGTTCCAGGCTCTTGGGTGCGAGGCACTGAGACGTGCACTGATGCAACACCCCTAGGAGGCATCATTCCAGCCCAGCGAGCCCAGGAGCGAATCAGCGGATCGCATTTTGTCTGGGCTGCTGAAGGGAACGTGAGGGGATCACGTGTAGAATCCCCCCCCCCCCGACCCCTGTTCACTTCCATCATCCAGCACACGAAGGAAGCAGCTGCATTCGCAAATCCGCCCAGGGACGCTGGGGGGGGGGGGGGGGGGGGGGGGGTGTAGGCGGGATATGGGGTGGGGGGAGTGCGGGAAGGAGGGGGGGGGGTGGGGGCGGGGGCGTGGTGGCAGAACCTCTGCACCGATCCTGCTCCCACAGCAGACGGATGAGTGATCAAAGCAGCGGGCCTGCACGTGGAGCCGGAGGGGCGGGAAGGGGAGGGTGGAGGGTGGGGAATGAGGCTAGGGTGGGGGTATGGGGTGTGTATGAGGCTAGGGTGGGGGTATGGGGTGTGTATGAGGCTAGGGTGGGGGTATGGGGTGTGTGTGAGGCTAGGGTGGGGGTATGGGGTGTGTATGAGGCTAGGGTGGGGGTATGGGGTGTGTATGAGGCTAGGGTGGGGGTATGGGGTGTGTATGAGGCTAGGGTGGGGGTATGGGGTGTGTATGAGGCTAGGGTGGGGGTATGGGGTGTGTGTGAGGCTAGGGTGGGGGTATGGGGTGTGTATGAGGCTAGGGTGGGGGTATGGGGTGTGTATGAGGCTAGGGTGGGGGTATGGGGTGTGTGTGAGGCTAGGGTGGGGGTATGGGGTGTGTGTGAGGCTAAGGTGGGGGTATGGGGTGTGTATGAGGCTAGGGTGGGGGTATGGGGTGTGTATAAGGCTAGGGTGGGGGTATGGGGTGTGTATGAGGCTAGGGTGGGGTGTATGGGGTGTGTGTGAGGCTAGGGTGGGGGTATGGGGTGTGTATGAGGCTAGGGTGGGGGTATGGGGTGTGTATGAGGCTAGGGTGGGGGTATGGGGTGTGTATGAGGCTAGGGTGGGGGTATGGGGTGTGTATGAGGCTAGCGTGGGGGTATGGGGTGTGTATGAGGCTAGGGTGGGGGTATGGGGTGTGTATGAGGCTAGGGTGGGGGTATGGGGTGTGTATGAGGCTAGCGTGGGGGTATGGGGTGTGTATGAGGCTAGGGTATGGGTATGGGGTGTGTGTGAGGCTAGGGTGGGGGTATGGGGTGTGTGTGAGGCTAGGGTGGGGGTATGGGGTGTGTGTGAGGCTAGGGTGGGGGTATGGGGTGTGTATGAGGCTAGGGTGGGGGTATGGGGTGTGTATGAGGCTAGGGTGGGGGTATGGGGTGTGTATGAGGCTAGGGTATGGGTATGGGGTGTGTGTGAGGCTAGGGTGGGGGTATGGGGTGTGTGTGAGGCTAGGGTGGGGGTATGGGGTGTGTGTGAGGCTAAGGTGGGGGTATGGGGTGTGTATGAGGCTAGGGTGGGGGTATGGGGTGCAGCGGGTTGCTGCCCCTGTCTCTGGGTGGGGAGTGTGCAAAATGGGGAGAAGGCACAATAAGAGGGCGGTTGTTGTGCTAAACGCTTCTGCTTGCGTCTGAAAGCAAAGGTGGACGTGTGTGTGTATTTATGTCAGAGCCTAATCGGGACTTTCCTCTCTTTCCTCTGAACTATCTTCCACAGTGCAATATATGTATAGAATTTGTGTGTGTGTGTGTGAGATCATGTATGAGGAAATGATAAACTTGGGTGTGTTCATATTTAGTTGAGACACCCATCTAACCCAACCACAGCTGAAGGAGTGTGTGTGTGTGTGTGTGTGTGTGTGTGTGTGTGTGTGTGTCTGTGTGTCTGTATGTATCTGTGTGTGTGTGTGTGTGTGTGTGTGTGTGTGTGTATGTATCTGTGTGTGTGTGTGTGTGTGTGTGTGTGTGTGTGTGTGTGTGTGTGTGTGTGTCTGTGTGTGTATCTGTGTGTGTGTGTGTCTGTGTGTGTGTGTATGTGTGTGTGTGTGTGTGTGTGTGTGTGTGTGTGTGTGTGTGTGTGTGTGTGTGTGTGCATGTGTGTGTGTGTCTGTGTGCGTGTGCAGATGCTCTGCTCCATGCTCCTGACTAAGGGGAAGAGCACTCATCTTGTGACGGACTCTGACAGCCGTGTCGGAGGAGCCCATATAGCAGGCCACATGGCTCTCGCATGCCTGACTGGGAAATGAGAAACAGGTGCACAGATGAAAGCAGAGAGTCTGCAGAGGGGCCCTGAAACGAGAGCTTCTCTCTCTCCGTCTGAGACGTGGCCATATGTAATCACCTGTCAGTCTCCCTCACTCTCTCTCACTGAGCAGATGTGTAACCTGAGGATATAGACAGAGCTCTCTTATATTGATCTCTCCTATATTGCCCATCAGCACATGAGAACTTCCTGTCCTCTCTTGCTCTTGCCTCCTGCCACTTCCACACTTTTGCTCTCTTTCTAATCCTGAAAGTCTAGTTCTTGTTTCTGTATTCTGAGAATAGAGTTGGAGGACCTTTGAGGAGCAGAAGCCAGTGGATTGTGGGATTAACTCACTGGACAAAGGACGTAAATCAGTCATATGCTAAAATTACTCATTTTAGAATGTTTATACTTTTCTAAGGTTTGCATATTCATAATATGTTAACCATTGTACAGTCATTACATTGTATATCTTTAGCCTGTGCTTCCGGTGGTTGTGGAGGTTGCCTTTTTAGGGTATTTATTTTGTGTTGCAGTATTACTGTAGAATGTATGATGATGTTTTACACATCTATATTACACTTGTAATAAATAATTTTATTTTGGTTAGACAGTGAGTCATTTTTGTTCTTTGTGAATCCTACATCTATCCAAGCATTTTCTAGACTAATGACCTTACAATCAGATCTAACCAGAACTTTCCAGTTCTGATTTGGACTCCATTCGCACTCACTCCGAGCATTTGAACTGTTAAACAAAAGGTTTGCCCCACTGAGGTTGTGAATCCTGGCCAGAATCGTCTATATTATTATTTTGGTATTTGGGTGCTCCGCTGCTGAAGCCAAAATCAAAGCTACATGTACACGGATCCTGCAGGTCTCATGTGCATTTCTCTCTCCACCAGTGACCCTCCGTTTCCATCCAAACTCGTAAAACTCCCAGCCCATGCCTGCGTCTAAGCACTGTATCTTTATGAGGCCATGAGGCAGTGCAGGGTGTGTGTGTGTGTGTGTGTGTGTGTGTGTGTGTGTGTGTGTGTGTGTGTGTGTGTGTGTGTGTGTGTGTGTGTGTGTGTGTGTGTGTGTGTGTGTGTGTGTGTGTGTGTGCGCTGTGTGAGATCGTAGTTGGGTGCCAGCAGAGGTGGATGCTGGGTGGTGTAGGGAGGGGGCCTTCCTGCAGTCTGGCCCGAGACAGGCCCGAGTCACGCAGAGACAACCGCGCCGGGCCAGGCATCAGACAACCACAGGAAGTGCACACTCAATAAAGGAAATCTGGGAGTTTCTAAGAAGAGCAGTATGTACAGACACAATGCATCTAATGCATAGATCACCATATACTGATTTACCAAAATAGCATTAGCACTGAAGTTAAATGGTCCTTGATGGTTTTCAAAATTGAAATCCAATTATTTAAAAACCAAACAGAGTTGGCCCAAAACCCTAATCAATTAAAAGAGGTCGTTAAGAAGAGTGTGTTACTGACCAACCTGCCTCTCAGGAGAAACCTCTCCACATTTAAAGGGATAGTGATATAATATACACAGGTGTGATGCTCAAATAAGGAGTATGATTTTTGGTACATTAAAAACATGTTTGGACCTTGATAAAAGGAAACGACTTTTACTTTCCTCCCATAAATTGGCAGAAACTGTACACTGTATGTACAGTTTATATACATACATACATACACACACATATATAATTTCGAGAGGTTTAAGACCTTCCCAGAAAAGGCCTATTTACGAGGTCTTCAAACAGCTCAGAAGGGGCTTTAGTGTCACCCATCATCAAGATAAGCACCGCCTGTTTTCAATTGACTTTTCGGCTTCTCGTATGCTGTCCAATTCTGTGATGGCTTTCCTGTTAGCCAAGATCTCATTTACAGATGATAAATCATTAAGCTCTGGGCTGCTGGCAAGAAATACAAATGAGAAAAGATGAGGAAAGTTATTAGTCCAAGCACCCAAGCTTTCATCACGTGCAGTCAACACTTTGTGTGCTACATATATATACACCAGTCCAGTCCAGTAATTACTACAACAAAATTGACCTGACAACTGACAACATAACCACCCCCACCCTCCACCCTACCCACAACCTCCGAAAAAAATGAAAACACACAGTCGTTTATGATGAGTGTTTGGGTGTGTTGCAATGCAGAAGTAGACACAGAGATAAACAGCAGGGCAGTCAGAACACTTGATCTGGACGGGCCTTGGTCTGCCTGGGACGCGGTTCGGTAGAGCACGCCTCTCTCACACATGTGCCATTGTACACCATTTGTTTTAAGCATCACGATCCAAACTTTCGATCAATGAGAAAAACTTAATAGGATGCGCCTTGGCCATCTGTTAAATGTGGAGGGGACGTATCGTTACTGATAAGAAACGCTGGTCTTTGGACGACCTGTAAATGAATTACTGATAGTGACTTAAACAGATTCGTTCTGGCTTTGACTCCTTCGACACTTTCCGCTCACACCCGGCTCTCGGTGGACGGCTGGACCGACATTCATCGTGATTCGACGTGGAACAATCTGGAAGACCAGCGCGGCCTCACCAAAATATGGAATAGTTCACGCTCTCTCTCTCTCTCTCTCTCTCTCTCTCTCTCTCTCTCTCTCTCTCTCTCTCTCTCTCTCTCTCTCTCTCTCTCTCTCTCTCTCTCCCTCTCCCTCTCTCTCAGCGTGAAAAGAAACATCTTCCAGGCGTCTCCCTTTGCCACTGGGTCAGTCCCTTCCCTTCCATTGCAGCCCGAGGCCTCCTCCTGGACTCCATATAGAAGACCGTGCTTATCATACGATTGCAGGCTTCCCACAAACGTGTGCTTCCCTCGACCGCCAGCAGGGGGCAGCGAGGTCCATAACGAGTGCTGTATACCGCATGCTTCCACAGACAGCAGCTGTCTGTCTGCAGCTGTCTGTCTGTCTGTGCATGCACGGGGCCTCTCGCTACGAGACGGGGGGAGCCGGTCTTTAACAACACCAGTACATGCTACTCGCGAGAAAATAAACGGTTTAACGGACGAAACCCCTCTACGCGGTACCACATGCTCGCAGTCTTTTAAATACTAGTGTAGTGTAGTTTCAGCAGTTAATTTCTATGACTATTCCTGTCGACCAATGATCATTTATCATGTTGAGAGGCGTGATGAGAGACGTGTGTGTATGCTGTCCAGTTTCAGTTAGACTATTTAGAAGTATTTGGTTTTCCAGACCAGCTCACAGTAATGGTATTCCAGCAGCATCACTGCAGCTACTTGGTTATTCCTTTTAAAGAAGAAACTCTGGGTGCACAGAGACATGACCAAAGGTTGCTGAAGTTACTGTGGCCAGTAAAGCGCTTAAAGCGCTTCACAGCTACCAAAGCTGCAAGTGTCTGTCAGGTGTAGTCTCTCAAGCCCTCGTTGTTTGCCACTAGGACGCAGACACAACACCAGAGTTTGCTTGTTGGTTTTATAAAGCCGTGATGCTGCTTCCTTCTCTCTCTCTCTCTCTCTCTCTCTCTCTCTCTCTCTCTCTCTCTCTCTCTCTCTCTCTCTCTCTCTCCCCTCCGACTGTCAGCTGAGCACAGGCCGCGACACTGGGCCCAGCTCGCCATCCTAAGCGCTCGGCCCGGTGCAGGCCCTGAGACGCAGGCATTCTG
>NW_027506943.1:487403-581072 GCF_052324685.1 Brachyhypopomus gauderio
GGAACAAACCTAGCTACCACATCTAAATCATATTAATGTTGTGTTTTCAGTGTAAACAGGAATGAAAAGACTTATCTGTGGTATTTTTGTACATACTTCCAGGAGGTCATTTTTAATGTAAAACTTCAAATGGTTCATTGATCCAAATATAAGGTGTAAGGTACATCAAAACTGCAACCATCGGAGAAGTGACAGATAGGGAAATGAACTGAAGGGAAATTAACTGAAGTGTCCAAAAAGAATTCAATAGTCAAGAAGGTTAAAAGTATTTCCTTTTCCTGTTCCTTTCACCACATTCAGCACTTCAACATGTAACAGGAAGCAGTATTCACCATCTGCAATATTCCCCCTCGGTGAGGTGCTGATCATGTATTTGGCCACGTGGTAGTGAGATGCATCCGTGACACTATGCTCTGTCTACATGAGATGTTCTGTGTGTTATTCCACACATGACCAACAGTGGCTTTACCACAAGAAAACCCCGTATCACTGAAAAACGAACTTACACAAGAAAAAAATCTAATCAAATGTTCTTACACTTAATGGAAAAGTCAGCTGTTATCTTAAAATGGCTTTAAAAACATAAAATAGAGGATTTACATTGTTCTACAATTACAAAGGTTGCTTCAGTTTAAGGTGCTTGAGTACTTATTAGTCACGTTTGAAGAAATTGTGTTGTTTATTGCAACAGCTTAACTTATATACATCTGTCTGTATTGAAATGGTTGACAAATGTTTTGGTATAAGCAGGCCCGTTGACAGTCTTGCCGGGACAAGAAAGTTTCATGTGCAACGCGCCGCGCTTCAGCGCAATGAAAAAAGTCACGTTTGCAGGGTTCATACACCTTTATAAGGTGGAATTAAAGCACTTGTACGTCACTTTAAAGGTCAATTTCAATATTTCCCAGCACGGTAAACTTAAATAAGTTAAATATTTATACATATACTCGAAATGATTCGAAATAACTCGCTTTTAATCACATTATTTAATGGTGGTTTATTTTCAAAACGCCCAATCTTAACGTCTTCACGTTCTCTCATGTTTCGTCCTGGAATTACAAGAGGCTCGTATTTGTTAACGCAGGGTTGCCAACTCTCACGCATTGAGCTTGAGACACACGCATTTGACTGTCTTCACACGCTCTCACTGGCGATCGATCGCGATATAACACTTAATTTGTGTCCATTTTACACCCCGCCCGGTAACAATTTACACTCGACCCCCCCCTCCAAGTTCAAATCTCACTCCAAGTGATGTTCAAAAGTTGGCAACCCTGTTAATGTAATACAGGAGAACTGTTGAGTCTGACAGCTATTTGTTGTGAAACGAAGTAGTTACAATTTTGCCTAAATTGCAGCACTTTTCAAACATGGAACACAATGCAACATTAAAATTCGTCAGGTAAATGTTTTTCCTCTTTTCTGCGCTCCAGATTTTTGTATTTACTTTAACTATCCACCACTGTATTTCCCGCTGTTGGGCGGGTACCAGCCGGTTACGGTCGCTGGATCAAACCATTTTTCAGTGGGAGGCGGGGGTGTATGCACTTAATGGAAAATATGCAGATAGGTAAAAAACATATATATATTAGCCATTGAGCTTATTTTGAGTACAGAATTTAATATTATTGAAATATTTCAAGATTATTTAAAATTATAAACTTTAAATAAAAAATAAATTGCTGGGCTCTTTGATGGGCCCCCCTGGCCCTGGGGCCCGGGACAACAGACCCGGTTGTCCCCCCCTGTCAACGGGGCTGGGTATAAGGGAGCATAAATACACCCCTACTTTATTGTGTTAACACTGTATATTGTATCTGTTAGCCTATTACGTCATTGTGATAATATGGACACAGACATACCTAATGGAAACACACAACCAAAGGAATCCATATCACTGTTTGGTTTATAACGATTATATAATGATAAATATGAAGCACGTTGGTGGTTTCTCTGACTAATGTAAGGGGAATTAATTTTGTGCAAATATTTTATCTTTGTTTTATATTTACTAATAATGCAATTTTATTTATTCAATGGAAACATGTCAAGGAAGGATTTAATTCAAGCAAGAGACAGAGGTGAGGGTCTATTTTTTTCTGTTTTGATATGTTAGAGTCATGCGGGAACTGAATACCAAGCAAGAATACTGACACTCACAAACATGACTGCACTGTTTGAAGATTCATGTTAACATTCAAAAATCCACCAAAACACTCTCCTTTGGGGGCAGAGAAATTCAAATCATTTCAGCTAAGATTCCTCAGTGGGAAACTGCAGAGAGCCTGGAGTGAAACCTCAGTAGACCCACTCTCTCCCTGTGTGTGTGTGTGTGTGTGTGTGTGTGTGTGTGTGTGTGTGTGTGTGTGTGTGTGTGTGTGTGTGTGTGTGTGTGTGTGTGTGTGTGTGTGGTGTGTGTCTGAGAGAGGAGAGAGAGACATAGGGTGAGAGCAGAGGGATGTCTTCTGGTACACGTTTACTGCTCATAAGAGAGAGGAGCGATGAGAAAAAGACAAAGGAGAGGAGAGGGGAGGTGTAGAGGAGAGAGGGGAGGTGTAGGGGAGAGAGGGGTGTAGAGGAGAGAGGGGGGAGGTGTAGGGGAGAGAGGGGAGGTGTAGAGGAGAGAGGGGAGGTGTAGGGGAGAGAGGGGAGGTGTAGGGGAGAGAGGGGAGGTGTAGAGGAGAGAGGGGAGGTGTAGGGGAGAGAGAGGGGAGATGTAGGGGAGACAGATGGGAGGTGTACGGGAGACAGACAGGGGAGGTCTAGGGTAGAGAGGGGAAGACAGACCATTTTTGGACCTAAAGATGCCTTCAGGTTTGTTTGATTATCCAACCATTTTTTCCCTCTGCCTGTTTGTCCATAGATGCAATTATAGGGACCACCTGGAGAGAAGGAAGGTTTTCAACCAGACAGGCCAGGCTGCTGAAGATAAGACACAAAGCAGAGAGAGGGAGAGAGAGAGAGAGAGAGAGAGGAGAGAGAGAGAGAGAGAGAGAGAGAAAGAGAGAGAGAGAGAGAGAGAGGAGAGAGAGAGAGAGAGAGAGAGAGAGAGAGAGAGAGAGAGATAGAGCAAGCGATAGATAGGGGGAGAGGGAGAGTACAATCAGGCAGTGACAGAAATGTAAATATAGCACAGCTCCCAATAGAATCTGCATAAATCAGTCTTCCCCGTGTGAGTTAATCATCTCTAAATATGATCTGGCCCACTCCATTTGCTGTCCATTACGAGGATATACATGGTGTAAAATTCAGAAGTCACCTCTGGGTGATATGGTAATGTAATGATTCTTTCTGAAAGGTTTGAAACTGTGAATTGTAGGAGAGGACGGCGTGTTTGTGAGCCTGTCTCCATCTAACCAGGACCAGGGTGAAGCTCGCCGGTGCTGGATATTGTGAAGCGTGTGTTCATGAACTTGCTGTGCCCTTGCTGTGTAGGACCACACATGATGCATCCATGCTGCCATGCTGCAGAATGCAAATACACTTGACATTTTTTTACAATGAGAGTGATAACCCAGAAGATGCCCAGAGGGGAATGATGGAACCCACCAAAGTTATTAGCCATTTATAATTGTGAGCATTCAGGAAGCCAATGAAAATCAATGCTGTCTGATCCATTTTCCATTCAAATGACGGGAACAGCAACATACTGTAATTCTTGTGTTCCTCATGCAGTGACATCGACTTTCCCATCACGCACTGGGGGGAAAAAGGTGTGAGGCGCAAAAGAGTGAGGCACATCCTTTCTGATGAGTGCAAAAGGCTCACAGGGCATCTGGCATGTCTTCACCTCCGGAGAATGAAGCTCGGGGGGAGGGGGGGGGGGGTAGAGGGTACACGTCATTACTGCCGTGAGGATGGATCACTAGGTGGATCACCGCACAAACTCGACAGCATCAGCATCAGAAGAGCATGCTGCAGTTCTCTCTGCTGATCACCACACAGCCATCACACCATCCTGCCAATTATCCCAGACTGGAGGAAAATATATATATCTGAGAAGCAGATCTGGTGTGCACGGTCTCGCCCTCTCCCTGGCTGGGGCTGGTGTGCTATTCCTGTCCCTCTCTCGTTCTTTCATTTGCCCTTTAGCGTTTGCTTCTCTGGTTGTCTTTGGTCTTTCATCTGATTCTCTCCCTCTTTCTCTCCCGCGCTCTCTCTTTCTCTCGTCCTCTCACCCTCTTGCGCTCGCTCTCTTAACGAGATGAGACAATGTTGGCTCAGTGGTCCTTTGGGAACGCCGAGCCAGAGAGCGCGGAGAGGGGGATTGAGGAAAGGTGGGGAGATTGAGAGTAAGGGGGAAACAGACCAGAGCTGGGATGAACGGAGGTAGAAGAGATGGTGCTACAGATCTGTGTGTCTGCTGAACACCGACAGCACACCTGCTCACAACCAAAAGATAATGTAACATAAAATGTCTATTAAAAAAAAAACCTCAAAATGTCTTTGATTATTATATAAACCCATGTGAGTAGGTGCAAAAATAAATCATTTTACTTTTGAGATAAAGGACGTGCTACAGAGACACCACAGATTCTCAGAGGCGTATATGAGAGGCTAGATCAGGTATGCTTATATTGGTGATACTAGCAGTCATCATAAACACAACAGTAATAATAACCAACAATAATGATCCCTTCGCACAATACATTACTGACATTTCACCATAAACCACATCTGTCACATACACACACCTGTTACAGCTGGGTATACACTAAAACCCTGATTTGACGTCTTGCATGTATAGGCACTCCAAAAAGAAATGCATAAATATTTGTTGGCAATCAAAACACAGGGACACCCACAAGCCCCTCTTGTCAGTTCCTGCGCTCCTACCAAAGACCTCACTATAAAGCACATAAGACCAAGAAGACAACATCCATCAACACTACACACCAAGATAAAGAACATAAGACCAGGAGTTCAACACCCATCAGCGCTAAACATCAGTGGTTTTGCAAGGCTCTGTGCGCACTATATTTCTTAACAAAACAATTCTGTTAATGTCATTTGCTTCTGGAACCCTGACAGAGTGCATGACCAGTCTTAATTTCTTTCACTTATTGTCAAGAGATCATATTCTCACAAATTAGGCTTTAAGACTCTAATCGTGCATTTTGAGGCAATTTTTTTAATCACACAGTTATTCAGTTCACCTAAGCTCCCTGTCACACTCAGCATAAATATCTGTGATAATTAGTGCTCTTGTTGTGGCGTTAGTAATAACCGCGGTGACATCAACAGTAACACAGCAGCAGACCCTGTTTCCGTTCCCAAACCCCACAGGCGGCCCGTGAGATCGCTAACATCTCGTTCCAATTGATGCAGCACTTTTGTGGAAAAGGATATTCCAATAACACCAAGCGTGCTTGATGTTCAACCACGATCCCAGGAAGGCTGTAATGCAAGCTAGTGATAATATTGTTGGAGGGATACTTGCCTCCTTAGCTAAACAGAATTTTCATCTTCCATTAAGTCAATCTCTTTATGACCTTCGTTGAAATTAGATTTAATTATGATGAACACTCCTTGTATTGTAGCGTCAGCGGTAGAGAAGACAAGACATTTTATATTTCAACAGCAGCTCTTTATGTGAAAGAAAAAAAACTGAATAAGGCATGCACACTGAACAAGCAACCCGAACTGAACATCATCGAATAGCCAAAATTCAGTAGGTGAGCAAAAAGGGCTCTCATCCTAAAGTCGGTAACACAACCCTCTAGTTAACACTCTAGTTAACTAACCTGCTAGTTAACTACCACACTACTACAAGACTCCACTAAATCAAACCTGCACAGCACAACATCCACACAGTAGAATTCTCACAAATCTGCACATTAAAATGTTAATTGAAATAATTTACAGCCACAGGGAGGGACCCTACCCTAATGTTCCCCACCCTCTCTCCGTGGCCGGTGGCAGACACCGCAATATTTATATTCATTAGGAAGTTCAAAAGGAGGGAGACTCTTTGCGTAGTTTCCAAGGCTGCCGTGGCTGCGGTGCGTTTGTGCAGGTCTGTGTGTGGCACGGAGCAGATAATGCACTGATATTACCATAGCTTTCTTACTGTAACCCTTAACTTGCTATTGCCACATTACAGTGTGCTGTCAATATGGTATGCTATGCTGTCTATTGTTAGATCTTTGTGTGTGTGGGGTGTGTGTGTGGGGTGTGTGTGTGTGTGTGTGTGTGTGTGTGCTGTTAGATGTGTTGCAGCTAAATATCAACAGCTTGTTTCACATGTCAGGCCTCATCAGATGCTGAAGATAACGAGGCATCATTATACTAGGTAGAGGGAGAAAGACAGAGAGAAGGAGGGAGAGAGATGGAGAGAGAGTGAGGAAGAGAGGAGGTGGTGAAAGAGGAGAGACTTGTGCTGTGGATGGTGGAGAAGGGGGAACTGAATCCATAATTATGGTAATAAAGAGGGAACAGTGGTGAGATATGGGGATAATGAGAGACCATTATCAAAGCGGGGTGCGTCTGTGCGTCGGCCCAGCACATCAGCCAGACATTTCTGTCTCACTCCCTCCCCTGATATCTGTGTATCTGTGGCTTCACTCTTTCCTTATCCTTGTATAGCTTTGTCATCCCAAACGTGCTACCCTCTCCGATAGACTCTCTTCCTGCCCCATGAGAAACGCACAGACTGCCGGTGACTTTTCTACAACAGAGTTGTGAAACCTGAACATAAACGCTTGCGAGGATGACTTCACCCATGGCAAAAGCAAACCCAGGCTGCTGAAACGTCATTTCAGCACTCCGGTAATGCAGAGAGAGGCAGACACACGGACTCACGTATTAATGCCTCGGTCTCAAGATCAGAAATAAACAGGGCACATGCGATTTATTCAACCTGAGGTTGGTCTTTGAATGGAAAGTGAAAATGAAACAATCTGTGAAACATAACTGGAAACAGTGCCTGAGGATTATGCTCTCTCTCTCTCTCTCTCTCTCTCTCTCTCTCGCATACATACGCACATGAAAATTACACGAATGGAATGGAATTTCTATGCATATAAATAAGGAAAAAAAGCAGTCACAGCACGAGCTGACGTACAGACCAGACGCTGGCTCCAGCCTTCCATAGCTCCTAAGACTTTGCAGGCGTGTGCCTACAGAGGCTCGGATATCAGGTTTGCTGGTTTAGTTTTGCAGTAGTCATGGCTTCCTAGGGCAACTTTCTCCGGGGGCAGCTTAAGGGTTGTAATATTGCTTTCTACCACGCATCACTTTCATATCTTCCTTTCAGTTTTACATTCACCAGCCCCTTTATTAAACACAACATTATAACCAATTACAGTTGCAGTGTACAGTAATAGGCTGTTTGTGGTATATTGTTACAAATTGTGAAGTGTACAGTTGCAGGTTGTGTCTTGTGTAGTTTTCAGACTGTGTCTGGTGTAGTTTTCAGACTTTGTCTGTTGTACAGTTACAGACTGTGTGGTATAGTTTACATACTGTGTCTGGTGTAGTTTACAGACTGTGTCTGGTGTACAGTTACAGACTGTATGGTGTGGTATAATTTGTCATCCAGCCTTAGTCTCATTCATGTCAGTCAGCTAGTCAGGCACACGGTTGCATGTACTGAGCTGGTTCATGTGTGTCTGACACAGCAGTGTTGCTGGACACCGCTCAACTGTCTCTACAGGACTGCCATAGCAAAAAACATACAGCCAATCATACAACCACACAGGTGGTATTAGCCCCACCTCTAAAAAGGTCTCTGAAGGATATGTGCATGTGTGTGTGTGTGTGTGTGTGTTTGGAAGGGTTGGTGGGTGTCTTATGGTTCTGGAGAACATCCAGGCATAGTGAGGCGTAGAGGGCACTGGGTCGCCTCACCGTCTCGGAATGTGTGAATACCGCAAGGGAGAGATGGGAAGCTTCCGCCCGCTCTGAAGCCCAAGCCAAGGCCCTCGCTGTGGACGGGAACCGCCCACGTGAGCACAGCCACCCAATCCGGCCCTGCCCTCGCAGCCCGCAGCCGACCTCAGCCCCGCCTCTCCACTGATTAGCAGCAGCACTGGTTTCTGTCTGCCCTGATCATGCCCACTCCAGCTCGGGCCGCCTCGAACCTGGTGTTTTGCACAGCAGTGCATTCTGGATCTTGTAGGCTGTTTGATCTACGCTGTACGAGTTCTGAGCAATTGAGTTTACAGGCTTTCATGATTATATGACAATGATAACACTGGTGTAGCAAAACTATTTTTTGTTGTTGCTGTTGTTAAAAGGTACATAAATTTCACCATAAATTATATACATTTGATAAATAATCGCTGCCCTCATATAAACCCGTCACGGTGGCGAGGGAGGGTAAGCTGAGAGAGTGGTGCAAAATACAAAACATTTATTTACGTGAAGACAAAAACACCACAATGACATTCAAAGACCGGTAACAGAGGGCAAAACATGAGCGTTTAAATCCACACGTTGACGAGGATAACAAGAGACAGGTGCAACAGGCTAACAATGGGGAGTGGCAACAGCACAATAAACAACACCTGCAAACACTCACACAACAAAGATGCACACAGCAGACCATACCAAGGGAGCCCAGAATGGGGGGGTTCCTGTGCTACGAAGGCTTGGTCTGCACATGGCCACTGAGAGGACACAGCAGCAGCAAACACCACAACAAAGTCAATGATTTTTACAAAAAAACGTCCCTATGCATCCCTATGACTACAAATCGCAGCGTCTTCCCACGTGTCTTTTTGTCTCCTGCTGTGGTTAGTGGAGTGTGAAGGCCACAGTCTGTGTGTGTGGAAGCACAAGTACAACACTAGACTCCAGTAGAGCACCACTGCACCCTGCACACACTGCTCTGAGCACACTCCATGGGCTTTTGAAACTGGATTCTTTCAAGTTGGACTCCAATGAGAGATACGTCGTGTAAAGGGGAAACACACACATACACACACATTCCTGCAGCCTTCATGCATGCAGAGACGTACACATATGCCACACAATCTGCTGACTCATCATGTCTGTAATTCCACCTCTCACATTGCCCACGCCGCTTATTGCTTATTTTCTGTGCCATTTCTGTCTGTTTGTGTGAACAAACCAAAATCCCACGTCTTCAAACGACGTGGCACTTTTCTGAAGAAAATTGCTCACGTTGCCGATAAGATCTCGCCGGTCAACTTCCCACCGTTCCTGTTGTTTACTTCCCGTGGTGGCTTGATGGGAAATGTCCGGCTGGGTGACGCTCCTCTTCTCTCCGTGCGTGTCTTGCCGAGCTCCATCTGCCTGGGTGGGCCGGTGCCCAGCTGCAGAGTGACCCAGCACAGGGCCTGGGCCGGGGGGGCAGTATGGACCAACCCACCGGGAGCCTCTCCCTGGGGTCTAGTGTAAGTTCCCAAACAGTAATGGGACTCTTCCCATGTACGTGTAGCAGTTCAGATGAACTGTGTACCTCCTTGATGAGTGATTATACTAAGACATGGTAGTAAGCTCACGCTTCATCACACGTCTCACTCCAACACTCAAAGACCAGTGGTTGGTTTTGTGGTCAGGTTTTTTCCACTTGATACACACTCATTCCACAAGCCCCAAGCTTTATGGACTTTATATGGACCTTTATAAAACATCTTTAACAGGACTTTGTACTCATAAAGGCAATAATCTAGGCTGTTTGGAGATTTAAATGAGTATAGTTATGAGAGTATAACTACAAAATAACTATATCAAAGTGGTTCTGTCAATTAGACAATGAAATCTATGGTTAACACTCAAGAACAACATTAGCATCTACAGCCTAAACAACAATCTCCATATAGACACGTACATACATGTTGGTACTGGAAGTGCTTTTTGTAATTGTGAGCTTGATTTTGTCTTGCATTTTCAAAAAAACTTATCAAAATCTTAAATCAAGGTCTTTTAATAAGTTTGTGTGTGTGTCTTCTTCTCTAACAAGATTATTAAACAAATTGGTTCCAATTAAATGAGATTAGGAATGCATTTATTTAGGAGTTTTAAAAGGGAGGAAAATCACACGCAGACGCACGCACACACATGCACACGCACACGCACACAAACATCCTCATCATCACCTCAGAGCTGTCAGTGTTAGTAAATCTCATTTGTGCTGGTTCATTAATCTTTGATCAAAAATTAATGAGGTTTTAATACTAAACTAAATCCAATTAGATTCAGTAAACAGATCTGTAATTAGACCATAAGACTTAAATCCATAAGCTTGTCAGAGTGCTAACACTAAAGCCCTCATTATGCACCGGTCATCTCATGAAATTGACAATATCAGTGTAAAATAAAATGAATACATGACAAAGGTTTGTAAAAAGATTAGCATTTAAATATTAATTCATAATTAATATTCTTTTATATACTGTATATATACTACTCAAAAAAATAAAGGGAACACTAAAATAACACATCTCAATTAATAAAAATCTTTGAAATCAGTTGAAAATCTCTCATTTCTACCTGTTGTCTGTTCCATTTGCACAAGAGCAGATGAAATTGATTCAAAATCAGTGTTGCTTCCTATCTGAACACGAAGTGTGGATGACTTGAAGTTACATTGTGTTGTTTAAGTGTCCCCTTTATTTTTTTGAGCAGTGTATATATTAATATTTTTACATTCACATGTCTTTAACTGGACCAAGTGAGTCTGAGCACAAAATGAGCAGCAAGACAAACCTTGATTGGTGTGTGTGGTCAGGAGTGAGCTGACCTCCTTACTCCTCATCGAGGGAATGTATTCAATACCTCCACACCAAGAGAGCTCAGAAGAGAAGAACTGTGTTTATGCAGAAACACTTAAGCACATGGTAAATCCATACACACAATCCCTCTCATTGCTCTGGGTCTTATACACAATACCTTATATGGGCAACGGAGGGGGTCCTACTCAAAATGAAATATGAAATGATTTATGACACTGAATAGCTAAGAAAACACACATATATACACACCGACGCAAAAAATCACCCATTCTAAACAAAATTAACACGTCAACAAATGAAACAAAGAAGGCAGTGTAACCCTGGAGCTCTGAAGGGGACCACGGATTGGGTTTGATTTGCATGTGGGGCCTCAGATGACTTTGGGCCTATTCATCATCTTCCATCAGCTAGGGTTCAGTGTTCTTCCCCATGTCACATAGTGTGCTGGTTTACTGTGTTGTGGATGTTAAAAAAAGCAATGCAGTAGAGGAGGGGGGGGGGGACTGGATGAAAGATGGAGAGATGGAGAAAGAAGAGATGGAGAAAGAGACACAGGGAGAAAGGAGACAGAGAGACAGAGGAAAAAGGAAATACAGAGAAAGATGGAGAGACTGAAGGAGAGAGACAGGGAGAAAGAAGGAGAGAGACAGGGAGAAAGAGAGTTCTGTTGTGGGTCAATAAGGTATAAAAAGCTCCTCTCTGTTGCTGCTGAGGAGGAAACAGGAGAGATTCACACACACACTACAAACACACAGAGCACAGACACTCATCCACTACGCGTGTACACACACACACACACACACACACACACACACACACACACACACACACACACAAGACTTGCCAAAGCACTGCCAGCTACTAATCAGACACATAATCCCACCACAGCAGGTGCAGCCCATCACACTGGGGACTCTTTCTGCCACTAAATGCATTACATCACACCATAGAGGATTCTTTCAGTCAGCTCCGTTGAACAGGGATAATCTCATTGTAAAGCTTTAGGTAGGCTGGACTATGTTATTCCTACCCAGAGCTGCAGTAAAGCCATGTCTCTGTCCAACAAAACTATGCCCAACACATATTCGTCCTGATGGCCAATAAAAGGGGCATAAAAATGTGGTTCAAAATTTCACACCATTAATCACCTAATTTGTACAGCACATTTGTACAGAGCAAAATCCCCAATGTTGAATTAAGGCCTACAGTGTTGAATGAACTCATGCAGTGCACTTATATAAACATCGTGGTTGTTAATTCAACACCAAGGATTTGGCTGAGAACTGGAACATACTCAGCTAAACTAATAGCAGTGGAGCCATTAAAAACCTTGTTGTTGTTAACAACAGCAGCAACAACAATAATAATTGTTGTAGTAGTACTAATAACAATGTTCTAGTTTCTGTGATGCTCCCAGAGAACACCTGGCATAATATCGCTTGCATCCAGCTTGCTTGAGAGAGAGATTCAACTAATAGGGCCAAAGCTGGTGGCTACCAGATCAAAAGGTAACAAGATGATAACTAGAAGCAAAAGAAGTATATGCTCTCTTGCTCATCACACGGCTCAACAAGGAATGTGTCCCAAATGATTGCCAATCAAGCTGGAATCTGAAATTACATCAACAAGGACTAGCAACTCCAGTGAAAATATTCAAAGCAAAGCGCCCTAGCTCAAAACAGAGCCAGAAGTACAAAAACTAGCAGACTGGACCAAGGAGGAGTTCAAAGAAGAAACATGGGTTTATTTGTATGTGACCAGTGCCAATGTGTTAAAAACTGAAGAAACGTTTGGTGTCTGGAGAGAAATCCAGAAACATACACCAAAAGCAGAACCCTGCCACAAAACCTCCTTCTCGGCAGAACATAGAATGTTTCCTGGAGGAACATCTTTGAGGATGGCAAGAATTAAAACTTTTGGATCCAGTTGGATCCAGGCAGGAGCATACAAGAACATAGGTGCCAAGCTTTGGCCAGACCTCTTGCTTGTGGAGCCCCACCAAGTCATCAACAGAGGTCCACAACTGGAAAGCACCTGGTCCAAATAAAGAAGAAGATGTGGATCAAAATCTCTGGTGCTCTCCATGGATGGATGCCTCCAGGGAATCAAGTTATCTGCCAGACCAATTTAGATCTGGAGTGACCTCCCAAAAAACAAGATCACTGGTCAGTCCTAAGACCAGAACAGAAGGGATGCAGGAAAGTGACACGAGGATGTCAAGACCAACTCCTGTATAAAGTGATGATACAGGATGTTGAAAGAAGAAAACAAGACCTCAGTATGGCCTGGATTTAGTAGAAAAATGCCACTGACAACATCCCACATGGATCATAGCTGTCCTCAAGATCTATTGGACAAACAGAATCATTATCAAATTCCTGGACACAGCAGTGAGTTGAAAACCGAATTTGGTTCATCAAAGGAGGAACACTTTGATGTTTGTTGTTAGAAGTGATAACCAATGGTACATCCATCAAGATGAACACAGAGTCAGCTACATTCTACACGTGGATGACCTAAAGTGTCCTGCAAAGGACAACAGTCAACTGGATAAAGAACCCAGTATAATCAAGTGAATAATTCAACCTTGGAGCTGGACAAGACAGGAAAGGTTGAAATACTCTCGACAACAATGAAAAAACCAAATGATGTTACACCAAACCTGATACAGTGACCAGTCAACAACATCCACTCTGGAATCCACCAAGATCAGTACGATGGCTTCACTAATAGATGAGAAAATCAACATGCACCTGCCAAACCACACCACGGTCAGTTCTATGGTCAAATGTCAGACAAATATATTGACAAGAGACTGACCTTTGGATGGTTGAGGAGCTCTGGACTCAAGGGTCAGACAGAGAGTCTCCACATAGCTCAAGATCAGGAATTCAACGAACACTAAATTTTAAGAAATATTCTTAAAATAATGCAATGAGAAGAACACGTATCCACAGCAGGTCATTGTTCAGCATTAGCACCAATAGAATACAAACATTGACGCACCTGAGGAGTTAGCTCCCTGCACTACTAAACACTCTGCAACCTAGACCTACCAGTGCTTGAATTCTGGTAGAATCACCTAGCTGAAAATGTCTTTGAGACACACAACAGTGGATGACCACTGGAGCCATCCAACCAGACACCATTCTCCATCACACAACAAGGAACTATACCTTCTCATCCACCTCTTCATTCCAGTATTTGGTGTATGTAGACCCAACAAATGAAGAGAGCTTGCCAGGTGAAAGATTGATTTTCTCAGAACAGCACACAACCTTCTGAAATAATGATCATCTGGCAATAAAAACACTAGAAACATGCTGAAGCTGTGAAAATCAGGGATAATGTCATTAATAAGTTAATAGTTAAGAGTCAAAGCTTGTCATACAGTGATTATATGTTATACAGTTCCAACTCTGATTTTGTGGTAACCACTGGCATTTTTTATTGGCTTTACGATGTCTAGTAACTATTCCTGCACTTCTTTGTCTGCTTTGTGTCTCTGACAATCAGGAGACACTGTTCCGTTTAAACTAATTCAAACATTTTTCCTTTTCTCTGTCTCTCTCTTACACGCACAAATGCACATGCACATGCACATGCACACACACGCACGCACGCACACACACACACACACACACACACACACACACACACACACACACACACACACCCCACAGGAAATTCACAGGATGAGCATCTTATCGTTCATCTTCCACACTAGTAGTAGGATTCTCCTTCCTTCCAACATTCAAACACCCCCCCCCCCACACACACACACACACATACACATATACGCACATCTTTTCCAGCCCGCTTTGCCGCTTTAAGGACAGTGTTAACCCTGCCATGCTGAGGTACAAGAGCAGGAAGGAGGAGACTCATAAACCCTAAAGAGGAAGAGATCAGTTTACTGAGAGAGAGAGAGAGAGAGAGAGAGAGAGAGAGAGAGAGAGAGAGAGAGAGAGAGAGAGAGAGACAGACAGACAGACAGACAGAGAGACAGAGAGTCAGACAGAGACATAACTAAAAAGGCTAAAACCAGCCAGACAACCAGGTATAACATGAATAAAACAGATTATGAATGAATGAGTTTAGTCTTATTCCTCCTCCACAGATGAACTCAGCTATTGAACTCTCTGGGAGGGGAAGACCACTGCATACTAAAAGAGGAAGTCTGAGGGTGCAACTACACCCTATCTGAAACACCCTGAGCATTGTTCTGCACCTCCAACAGGACACCAACCACCTGGAGAACTCGCCATGGGATTCACCGTCTACTTCATGAAGGTTTTCAGGCAGCATGAAAAACAAACTTAAACGCCTGGGAAGAAAAGAGTTGATATGAAGATTTCTTTGTTTCTGATGGAGCTGGCATCCCCTCCCCAGCCCATGGTACAGATGGAGGCAGACTGAAGCAAGAGGTGGAAGCAAACAACCCTCCTTCTCCCTGACATTTCTTTGAACAGGGTGTCGGGACTCAGCCTGCCACTGTAACACCTCACTGCCTCTCAGATAAGGGCGAGCAATCTCTAATTAATTTCTGGAAAATGAGAACACCCCCATCTCATTTCTCTCTCTCTCTCTCTCTCTCTCTCTCTCTCTCTCACACACACACACACACACACACACACACACACACACACACACACACACACACACAAAACACTTCAAGGCAAAATGACAAAGAGGTGCATCACAGGAGTTTGTGAGATTCATGTCTACTTTCCAAAATGAATATGTGTCTGGTTCTGACTCTAGTTCTCTGTGGCATATGCTCTTCTGTTCAAGATTTAATAGAATCTGTCAACAAAACTATTAAAGCCTGATACGCAGTTCATTCCTCCATCTAAAAACCTCACAGAGTTCTCATGTGTAACATTATGGTACACTGGGCTACGCAGGAATGCAGATTAAGTTCACAATGGGAAGTGACTCTGCTCCCAGTCTGCAGGACTGGCAAACGTAGTTCACCACAGAGGTTTGGACTGGTTGAAGGCTACCCTGAGTTAAGCGGAATGAGGCACCAACACTAGACTGGATCACATGTTTTAAATTATTTCAAAATTGGCATTTGACCTTAAGACTTCTGAAACACACATATATACACATACATATATACACATACATATACACTGTATATAGGGAACATTAGATGAATGTGTAAAGGTATCTGCCAGCTCTGGCTCTCTCCACTAATAATATGGGAAGTGTGCTCCTTCTAAAGGTGACCAGTGATGACAGGCAGAACTGGAAGGACAACCACCCAGATACCTGGGTGAGGTGTGTGAGTGTCTCACATCCAGATATTTTTTCGAGCAATTAACCTTTACTTCTTTACGTGACCTCAACATTGTTAGGTTAGAATAAGACATGTTTTTTAATATAATGGCCTTTCTTCACTTTGAAGTGTCAGCTGCAAAATAGGTTGCCAATACATCTTAATTCCCTGATTACCGTTTCTGTTAACTTAGCTTGAATTTTATGGTTATGTTGCTTACAAACTTGTGAATGTTATTTTCTCTTTGCCTCCACACACATAAGTGGGTGTGTATCTCTATTTGATGTGGGGCTTGTGCAGGTGGCACGTTTGGCGACTCCGTTTGAGAGAGGCTGTGAACCAGCTGCAGCCATGGGCCCTGGCCCACACTTTATGTGCTCCCATCCTAATCCCACCAGCGGTCAGAGCCAATCAGAGTCCTGCATATGACAGGCTGGTGTCAGAGTGGGGGGAATGTGTGGTGGGTGGAGTCTTCACACAGGGGGCTGCTAGGGGATAAAAGTGCTACACCAGTTGGTCACATGACACCTGTGCTTGATGGTTGTCTCTGCAGGGGATCTGCGCCTATTTCTGGACTAGACTCACACACACGCGCACACACACACACACACACACACACACACACACACACACACACACACACACACACACACACACACACGGCTCTAAAGCCTATTGAGCTATTTGCATTGGCATTACTGTAGAATTTATATTTCCAACCAGCCCTTAAATTAAATTAACAAAAATATGAATATATTTATATTTACTCACCAGCAGTTTGGCACAGAAAGAGAGAGAGAGAGAGAAATAGAGAAGCACAGAGGGCCAGACAGACCCATCTATCATCACTGTAATTATTCAGCTCAGCACTCGAATGCAGATTGCTGTGGGAGCCTAGCATGACAGACTGGCTTACATCAAATACTGCCAGATAATGTTGTTTAAAGAGAAAAGCAGCCAGCACACACAGATGCACACACACACACACACACACACACACACACACACACACACACAGCAGCCATGGTATTGCAATCCACCTCTTTCAGTTTCACAGCACGTATGTAAATCCTCACAGTAGGTGGCCAGATGACAGTTTTTGCCTGGACAGTCCAGCACTTCAGCTATCTGGCCTGGACACACATGTGTTTGTCATCCCACTGGCATAAACTAGTAGGTGCTGTCCAATGATTAATATTATTGCAGCATGTCACCAGGTTGCATTCATGTCAAAGCAAATACCCTGTATTTCATTGCTTTAATAGATCACATTGTAGCTCACCTACCAGCTAACTACAGAGTGCACACTCTTAATGCTCATCATTTATGATGTTTGCAGTCATGAGAAAACACCAAAATTGAAAATTGTGTAAGCAGTTAGTGCATCTTCCCTCCTTTTGAAGATTAGGTAAAGTAGGAAAGATTACTTTTCATGCCCACTTCTCAGGCCAGATTAAACACTGCAAGTGCAGAGTAAAACATTAATTTACAGTACATATTTGTAAATCAAATTGATTGGAAGCAAGACAGGAAGTAGCTTTAGTTTTGTGTGTTTCAGTGACATAACCCCATCCTCCATGACCCTTCCGTCTCACAGGGTGGGTGAAACCATGTTATCTGAGAGCAGTGATCACTCTGAGTGATTCAGCAGAAATGAGGAGAGATCCACTGGACCCACTTAATGGAGATAAGCACTGACGTAGCAGAGAAGCATTCAGAACCTTCCAGGTAAGAGGAGATCAACTACAGTGTCGTTCGTCGAAGAATACAGGCTACCATCTCATTAGTTACAAGCATTAATGTACTGTAGTGCAGCCATGCCCTTAGTTATTCCAATGCAAAATGCCTCATTTTTGGCAGACAAAGTTAATCAAATCCTGCTGTGATTCTGAGCAAACAGGGCAGTGAATTGTCCTCACATCATTGTTTCTTTTCCCACCGCAGACACATACTAAACGAACTATACCTATTTACCTCAACTTTAAGCCTTTCATTTCGTATGTGTATTGTGTCAGTAATGGGTGTGTGGTAACAGTCCATGCTTCCTGCTTTCACCCAGCTAAAGGAACAGGCAAAGACGTCTCAGTGGAGTGTTAGGTCCATATGTCCACTGTCCCTCAATACGATGTCTCACCCCCGTCATTAGTGTGCATCTGTAGCCTCACCTTCTAGGCTGCCATTTGTAGGGCAACTAAGGTGACGACACCCACACCTCACACACCCCAAGCCACGTTAGGAGTATTATTTTAGGGGTTACTTAATGAAATAGCTGAAGCCACATTGTAGGAAACCTGGGTGCTGTTCCTATTGTGGCCTGCAAGGGGCTCACTGTTACATCGCTGTGTTACAGTTAACTAAAACTTGCCTCTGTGGAGTGTTGAGAGCTAAAAGAAAGACTATATACAGCTCCAGCAAATAATTAATGGTCATTCGGTGTGTTGTTGCTCCTTTTCCTTTTGTGGAATAAACAACATATAATGATAATCATTAAATTAGAGTTTTAAATGCCCTCTTTAAATGCATCAGCACACATTCCTGTGAAAAGATAGGGCTGTTTACAGAGTCAGCATCTGCTGCTTTCAGAGCTCAAATCTAATCAGAGTAGTGATTATCAGCTCAGCCACTCTCAGGGTCTCTCTACGGGAGATGTGTGTTTGCTGCCTTTGATGAAAGAGCACACGGTAAACTTCAGACAATAGAGCAATGCTTCACAGTGGCATTACCGTGATGGTGGAGGTGCTAATAGCATTTGGGCTAGAAGAGTGCATGGAATTTCACAGAGAAAGAAAACTGAGAACTCAAGAACCCCATAGCTGATAAGACCCTTGATATCATATTTCTTAGGAGAAGACATATTAGCATACAGACTCCTAATGAAGAATGACAACACCTTTAAGACACAGACTTGGGTGGATACCTGAAGAGTTTTGATAGGCACACAAGTTTATATTGCTTCACTGCTTGTTTCTGAAGAACAGCTAGTTTGCAACACGCACAAATGAGACAGGCTGTTGCACGCTAACCTCCACGGCGGACCCCGGAGGACATCAATGTCCACGCCCCACCTCACTACACGTCTTTCTCCTGGGGAGTGGTGGTAATGCGGCGGTGCTGACTGGGAAGATGCCATGCTCGGGCTCCCGCAGGAGGGTCCAAGAGTGATGGCTGTAGCCCTCGTGCGAACTTGACCCAGGGACGGGCAGGGGCTGGAACGGGTGATGAATCGGATGGAGACGCGGGGCTGGCCATATGGCCCGTGCCTGCTCTCTGCTCAGCCTCTCCGCAGGACCCGCCTGTGCTCAGCACGGCCAGGCTGACCCTCTCTCCAGAGGCCTGCTCCTCTTCTCCACAGCTATTAACTCCCACAGACAAATGGCCTGACTCACTCCCTCCTCAAACACACCCACACACACACACACACACACACACACCCACACACACACACACACACACACACACACACACACACACACACACACACACACACATTTCTTTCTTTGTCCTTTTCCTCCTTTCTCTGCTGTCTTCCAAAGCAGAGCTGCTGCTAAAGTTCTCTTTAATTAAGCAACTGGATGTACTTTTTTAATCTGACAAGGCCCAGTCCAAAAGTCTTTACCATGTCCCTGGCAGGTTTAAGAGACCTACAGGGGATACCCAGGGTGCAAATGAAATTGTGAATCTGTTCAAAAGAGAGAGAGAGAGAGAGAGAGAGAGAGAGAGAGAGAGAGAGAGAGAGAGAGAGAGAGAGAGAGAGAGAGAGAGAGAGAGAGAGGGCTGAGTTTTTATTTAATCCAGCCAAACAGAAATAAATCAGCTTCATTTCAATTCCATTGTAAACATTATCTTGGTGGAAACATGACTGAAGAGGTGTCTCATTGTAATGCATCCCTTCAATTGCCTTTTTTTAGCAATTAGCATGTCAACTACAAGCCCTCTTTCTGATGGAGATGGCCAAGCCCGGTGAACTAAAGAGGGTAAAACCCCCTTTTGTTGTGGGAAAGGCTCACGGAATGGATCAGAGGTGGGGGAGAGATCACCAGAAGCACTCGCTTCCATCTAAAAGGATGTGTGTGTGTGTGTGTGTGTGTGTGTGTGTGTGTGTGTGTGTGTGTGTGTGTGTGTGTGTGTGTGTGTGTGTGTGTGTGTGTGTGTGTGTGTCTTCTCCACAGCACACATATTTTCTGGTTGTTAATGAAGCAAAAGTAAAGTAGGGGAAGAGGAGAGACCAGAGGTAAAGGAGGAAGCAGCTTTCTTGCATTCTTACAACAGTGGCTGCTATGTTTGTCTTTCACTCTGGGCCCTGGGCCGGAGCAGATGGGTTCCTCTGTGGGGGGTGGGGCTGGAAGTGGGTGGAGTCACAAAGAGTGAAGGATTTTCCACCACCAGACACTGAGCACCTCCCCGACACATTAGCATAACCGTTCTCGTGAGGGTGGAGGTGAGGGTGGAGGGGGAGGGGGGGCTTGAGGCCTAACCACTCCCCTCAAAACCCCAAAGAAAAAAAACCCCACCAAACTGTGGGGAAACAGAGCCACAGGAGCAACAGATGCCAACCGCATCTGTTTGTGAGCCTGTAAATAAACATAACTATGTAAACAACGACAGGGAGAAATAACAGTCCAGAAAGGAAAAGACCACACAAGGAAACCCCTCCAGTCTGGGGTCTCCCAAAGAATGTTTTACCACCATTTCTCTGAAAAATGTGTGTACAGAGGTTGATTCCTTGTCTAGGGCATGAAACTAAGCATGTCTGTGTCTGAGTCATCAGTTGGGAAAGTCGGAAAAAAGGTGCACAGAATTTGTTCACTTCTGATCACAACAGAACATTACTGAACCACATTAGCCTGGTGTTTGACACACCACACATGTCCAAACCACAACCCAATATTCCCTAGACTTACAGTGTGAACAAAGAATGTTGACATAACCAGTGCTGACAGCCCTGTTCTTTTTAAACAATCATGTACAAACATCACTAATGCAAGATTTGGAGACGAGGGTTAGTTTCAGTTAACTGATCCTTGATTCCAGTTCTGGTCGGTTTATAACTGGTCAGTAACTGGTCACTCATGACAGATCCCAACAGAACTTATCCCCCTAAAATAACAGCCTTGGGCTCTTGAGCAAAAAGCAAGTTAGCACTTTGGTGTGTTGAACCTGCCATGAAGCTTCTGCCATCTATAATCTTGTACATGGACAAGCAGTTATTTTCTGACAATTACGTTCTCACAGGAAAAAATCACAGGTTTTCACTTACAAAGGAAATCGTGTAGCAGCAGATCAGTGGGATTCTTGATTAACAGTGACCGGACACAAAGAGCCGGGCAGTGGTGCACAGGGCTGTGGTGCACAGGGCAGTGGTGCACAGGGCAGTGATGCACAGGCCAGTGGTGCACAGGGCAGTGGTACACAGGGCAGTGATGCACAGGGCAGTGATGCACAGGGCAGTGGTGCACAGGGCAGTGATGCACAGGGCAGTGGTGCACAGGGCAGTGATGCACAGGGTAGTGGTGCACAGGACAGGAGTGCACAGGGCAGTGGTGCACAGGGCAGTGGTGCACAGGGCAGTGATGCACAGGGCAGTGGTGCACAGGGCAGTGATGCACAGGGCTGTGATGCACAGGGCTGTGGTGCACAGGGCAGTGGTGCACAGGGCTGTGGTGCACAGGACAGTGGTGCACAGGGCAGTGATGCACAGGGCAGTGATGCACAGGGCAGTGGTGCACAGGGCAGTGGTGCACAGGGCAGTGATGCACAGGGCAGTGGTGCACAGGGCAGTGGTGCACAGGGCAGTGGTGCACAGGGCTGTGGTGCACAGGGCTGTGGTGCACAGGACAGGGGTGCACAGGGCAGTGGTGCACAGGACAGGAGTGCACAGGGCTGTGGTGCACAGGGCAGTGGTGCACAGGGCAGTGGTGCACAGAGCAGTGGTGCACAGGGCTGTGGTGCACAGGACAGGGGTACACAGGCCAGTGGTGCACAGGACAGTGGTGCACAGGGCTGTGGTGCACAGGACAGGGGTACACAGGCCAGTGGTGCACAGGGCAGTGGTGCACAGGGCCTTCATTGATGACTAAACACTTGAATGAGAGCTGTGACGACTCAAACTGGGGACTAAATCCCTCACAGCTAAAAATTTAGATCTTTTTTTACAGCCACAAGAAGCTGAGTGTAAAAAACAGATAGATAACGAAGATGTGTGTGTGTGTGTGTGTGTGTGTGTGTGTGTGTGTGTGTGTGTGTGTGTGTGTGTGTGTGTGTGTGTGTGTGTGTGTGTGTGTGTGTGTGTGTGTGCCTGCACATGTTGGAGAGTCAGTGGTTTCACATAGCAGAACATTGTCCATTCACACAGGCCATTACAGGGACAGTGGGTAAGTATTTACAGCCTGGGCTATAAAGCACTTTGTCACATTTCAGCAGGAGGCTTTCAGAGCTGGAGGAAACAGTCATTAGCAGAGACAGAGAGAGAGAGAGAGAGAGAGAGAGAGAGAGAGAGAGAGAGAGACAGGGAGGGAGAGAGAGGGAGAGTGAGAGGGAGAGGGAGCGAGAGAGAGGGAGGGGGGAGGAGACAGGGAGGAAGAAAGATAGCAATACAATTTTTTGGAGATATCCAGAATTAAAAGATAAATTAACATCTACAATAATCATGAATGATCATATGCATCACAAGAGCTATTTAACTATTAAATATTTAGATAAAGATATCTCCATAGTAAAGTCTTACATGTTCAACAACAATTATTATTTTGAACAGGACAGTATAAAGTATAAAGTGCTCTAAAGGAAGCCATTCAATGCTAGGCTGTGAGGCGAAAACTGTAGTGTTGTTGTGGTTGAGGAGAGGGAGCTCTCTGGCTCACAGTCTGACTTCCCAGCTGATTATACAGAGCCCAAAAGACAAAGTTAAATACTGTATGTACATGACCGTAAATCACAGCTGCTGAGATCTGAGCAGTCGCGGGGGTCACGGAGCAGGACCAGGCTGCACCTGGTCCAGCTTGGCCCAGTCAATCTGCTCTTCTGTTCCATATGCGAGTCACACATTGGGCATAGTGGCACAGATGCAGAGTTTGGCGCCGAGATCTCCCATCCAGCATAACACCGGAGCTCAGTGGAAGTACAGTGTAACACTGAAAACCATTTCAGCAGCAGGAGTCAAGCGACTGACAAAATTTGGGGTTTCATCCAAGATTGTGTCATGGCACACATTTTAATTAATTAATTAGATCTTTTTTTTTTTAAGCGAACCACACAAAATAATTTTAGCATGAATAATAAGAACAGTGTGAATGGTCACGCAGTTCAAATCACATTTGAAACCATATGCAATTCATGTTCAAAACAATAAACACTATTTCTCCAAACATCATTCTAGTGCATGCAGGCGGCCAAGTCTGTCCATGAGTTGTTGTAACATGCTGGCGTGCTCCTCACACTGGACACCCTGTAATCCTCAGCTTCAACTGTGCGGCACAGGCCTCACTGTTTGATTAAGGGCACTTCATTACTCCTAGGCTAGGCTAGCTAGCACACGCAACCTCTGAGCTTGTATTGTGCACATCCGATGGTGCACAGACGCCGAGGACGGGCGCTGCTTTCATCCGTGCTCTGGGGGGACCGCAGAATGACTGGTAATCTGATTACACAGGAGCCACTAACGTGCATGGTTTTTCTGGGGATTATTTGCCCGAAGGATTAACTGACTTTCAGGGTAATGGAAACTTGATATTGTTCTTTTATGGCTGCGCACAAAGGCATGCGTGTGCTATGAAAATCCCGTTAATTAATCCAGCGCTGCGTGTGCCACGTAGTCCGGTTCTTTGTGCTACTGAGAGTGGCTGTGATAATTGAAAAAGATCATCAAACAGAGACTATGTAGCCATTGCTCTATGTGCCTGGTTGTTAGGTTAGGTACTATGAGAGCATGAGAGAGAGAGAGAGAGAGAGAGAGAGAGAGAGAGAGAGAGAGAGAGAGAGAGAGAGAGAGAGAGCAGAAAAGATGTTTTTGACATGTTAATCTAATTTGTAATGCATGGTGCGGTTAATGGGGCAAATGCCAGTCATTTCAGAGTGCTCTTACATAAAACATAATCTAATGAAGCACCTAGGAATGTGTTTAGCGTACTATAAAATGGCATTTTTCATTTTCAACAGCTGAACAGCAGCCAAAAAGATCCAATCAAAGCAGACCTTAAACACCTTACATCTATCCACACCATCTGAGATCAAATCCGGTGCCAGATACGTTAATTGTACAAGCTAGCCAGGTGAAGCAGGCTGCTTGGAGTCTATACTGAGATAAGGCTGTAGTAAGGGATTACTACAGTATTAAGCTTTGCCCCAGTGGCTACGACATGGCATTCCTGTCCTCTCCTACACAATGCTCAGGCTTTGCACAAACTTCCGAGGAATGTCTTTCATGTGCTCTGCTCCAGGTCTGAGTTCACCGCTTTGAGAGCGGCCTTCTCGCGGCAGCCCTGTTCCTAACTGCACACGGTCCTGAGAGCTCGCAGCCGTCACACAGGGCCAGAGATGCTATCAGCCGTAGCGCGGAGACTCCTCAGACGTCTGCAGAGCACCCCGGCGCCTCAGGCCACATCGTAAGCCCCGCGCTGCTGTGGTGAGAGAGCCTCCTGACTCTTGAGTCCACAAATATTCAGGAAAGAAACAGAGAGAAAAAACTGGCGTCTCAAGAGACTTTGCTCTAATTATCACTAAAACCTCAAAGTGATTCTGTAGCACTCAGAAATGTCAAATGTTTCAAGGACATAAAGAAATGACTCTAGTAAATATAAAAGGGGAAATGGTCAAGGATTGCATTGGCCTTCATGCAATGTAAGAATGAGCTATGAGCTATTAGATACCATAACAGACAAAAGAACAGCCATTAAATGCAAGTGAATGTATTTGAGTGGACATGTTTCTTCTGACAGTTTGTAGTATTAAGCTTCAGTACTGATATCTTCAGCACTGATATGTTGCAGAAAACTTGTAGAAGTCACTTAAACACAGATAACACACTGATTCATGTCAGGGACCTTGGACATTAAAATACCTTTTGAACAGGAAGTGTGTAATGGATAATAAAAAAACCCAAAACCTAGTAAGAGATGCAGTCTTTTAATCAGGTGAACTGCATTCGTCTGACATAAAGAGTGAGAACTTCTGAAGGAAGTTGGGAAGGAAATGAAAAAATGAAAAATAATAAAATTAAACAGCAATTTGTTTTCAAATGAGAAATACCAGAGAGCTGGGATTAGCTGTGTCTGCCAGTGGAGGGGTGAGGATTGTGCTATTTCACCACCGCAGACATCTTATTTTATTTTATTTCTCGTCCCAGCTCAAAGAAAGACATATTTTGAGAGAAGACTCATCACTCGAGAAGATCCTGCTTTTCCACTCACGGCTCGTGCTTATGTCAGAATTTAATCGGGGGAAAGAGTAGCAAATAAATAAGTGAAGAGCAAAGGCGTGTGGGCCTTGGGAAAACCGTCTGATCTTTGATTAAATGTTCAGAGGAGCGAGCGGTGGGAGTGAAAGCGAGCGCGAGACAGATCCCAGCGCGTCGGGCAGGAAGAGAGGACGGCGGCTCGTGATGTGGTAATCCGAGCGAATTCGCAGCTTTCGCGCGTATCGAGGGCGCGCGCCCATTTGTTGTATCGTGAGCAGCAAATTAAACACGATCGACTGGCGGCTCTTTCTCCCAGCGGCGAGAGGAAGTGTGCGGAGCGGTTTCGAGTCTGTCAGCCACCTCGTTACCACCTCCATTCCTCAAAACCTTTCAGTGTGCCACTATATTAGGTTTATGTTTCGTTATTCAGACTTTTCAGACCAACAGGAACTTACTTTGAGGCATTGCTTGAAACAACATTGATCAAGGTAAAACCATGAGAACCGCCTCCCTCGCCACCCAAGTCCACCCACTGACCGCCCCCCCCCCCACCCCACACACACACACACACACACACACACACACACAAACACACACATACATACAATATATAACTGAAAAATATATGGCATATGTAATCAGTAATAAAGAATCTGGTGGGATGCAGCAGTGGGCAGTGCATACATAGGCGTTAGTCTTCTGAAGAGTACAGGGGCATGAGGGGCTAATCAGAGGGGTAGGAGTGGTAGGAGGGGCAGGAGGTGCAGAGAGGTGAATGAGCCGTGGGCGGGGCCAGCAGGCAGCAAAGGCAGAGTGGACCCTTTGAGATGCAGAGGGGTTAATTCAAGGCACAATAGGGTGAGCTGGCGGGGCCAGGGGACCTGCTCCAAAGAGCGGAGGCTGGTACCCAGCGAAACAGGGTCAGGCTAGCAGGGGCCAGCAGGGTGGTGTTCAGTCTGGTGTGTCATTGAACTGGGTTTGCGTGGGAGGTGGTGATCTCGGGGGTGATGGGGTAGGGGGAAGGGGGGAGGTCCTGCTGTGAGGCTCTGGGGGGCATTTTAATCCCCTCTTACTAGGACAAGAGATTAAGAGATTCTTGCTTTATTTCTCCACATTTCCTGCTGCTCCTTGTTTTGCTGTGGCGGGCGCAGTTTAATGTGGTATTTTTAGCGTGAAACACACAGAGCAGCGCAGGGGCCCGTCACAGCTTTTATACGAGGTATTTAGCTCAAAATGGCTGCCATTGTATAGGGCTGATTTTTAGAGGGATTTTATACAAAAGTCAGAAGCGAGGTGTCGATCTGTCAAGCCACAACAACTGAGCAGACAGGGCCATATGGTGCCAAGCGATAGTGAGAACATACCTGAGTGTGAGAAAGATTAAACCAAATGTGGTAGAATCAGAAAGAAAATAGACAAAAAGGCAGAGAGAGAGAATGAGTGTTGCAAGAGAGTGTTGTAAGAACAAAATGGTGACAGAACAAAAAGAAAACAGAACCTGGAAATTGGCCACAATAACGAAACTTATTAGGGCGTACTCACACTAGGCACGGTTTGCTGGTTCCGTGCTGGGGCCCGGGTATCCCCCTCCCCTCTCCCCCTCTGGCCTGCACTCACACTGGCTTCAGCAACCCGGCCCGAGCACGCTTACGTCATCACAACGTGACTTTATTTGGACAAAAAGCGCGCTCGCACAACACTATGGAGTTCACGATTCTCTTTTTATTGTATTTTTGGAGTCGTTTTGGGAGTGCAGAAACACGGTGCAAGCACAGATTTATCAATAATTTAACACAACGATTGTCTGCTAATCGCTTTGCCGCTATGACTGTTTAACGTGAGCATCGCATCACTGACGTCATGTTTGAGTTCCAGCGAAATGAACCAATCACACGAGGCACCAAGCGGGCCCGGGCACGGATAGCGCTCACACTAGAAGCGAACCGTGCCCGAGTCCACATGAATCGTGCCCTGGCCCACCTCTTCAAGCGGGCCCGAGCACGGTTAACTGATCCGGGCCCGGGCACAGTTGGAGCGCTCACACTAGCCAAACGAACCGTGCTCCGGGCCCGGATCACAGAGCCTAGTGTGAGTACGCCCTTAGTCCCCACAACAATGGAATTTTGATTGGTCCCCACAACAACGGAACTTTGATTGGTCCCCACAACAACGGAACTTTGATTGGTCCCCACAACAACAGAACTTTGATTGGTCCCCACAACAACGGAATTTTGATTGGTCCCCACAACATCGAAACTTTGATTGGTCCCCACAACAACAGAACTTTGATTGGTCCCCACAACTACGGAACATTGATTGATCCCCACAGTAACAGAGCTCGATTGGTCCCCAAAAAAGAAAAAAATAACCTGCCAGCAACAACAACAACAAAAAAAAAACATTCCCATCTTGGCGGCCATGACGCCTGGAGTTCGGAACACATTTCCCAAAAGTCTCAGTGCCAATTTAAGCCCTTCTTTCAAACAGCAGCCAGTCAGATAGTATCTCTCTGACAGCTCCAATTCCAGCAGGCAGCCATAGATCCAGCCGGGCGGCAGCCAGTGCGGGGTCAGGAGCACTGAGCCAGAGGTCTCGTCTCGCTGTTGATCCAGCAGGGATCCTCGAGTAGGGCTCTAGAGCAAGGCAAACACTGCTGTGTTTCTTCTCTTGTAGACACCAGTAATTTGAGGGGGGAAAAACCCCAGCATGCCTGCATTGTTGCAGTTCTCTGCCATTCCCCACTGGCCTTGTCAGATAGGTGAGCAGGCTGACCTGCTAAAAGCAAACACTGTAGGATATGCTGAAAACCAAGGGAGACACATAACACACACACACATAACTCACATACACACACAACAGGCGCACACACACACACACACACACACACACACACACACACACACACACACACACACACACACACACACACACGTGAAACCAAATATACACATACACGCAAACGCATGCACACACGCACACATACACACACACGCTCACACACGCTCAAAATCAAATCAGCATGATCTTATAAAACAAGATCAGACTCCATGCCTTGGCCTGCTCAGACAGGTACTGAAATCACCCTTTTACTAGACAAAACTAGCCAGTCCACACTTTACAGCATGATGCCTGCTCACAAACCATCCCAGCAGTGTCAGTCTCTGCAAAGAACTGCAGATATACACGCTGCCTGGGACTGAGGAGGCTGGTGCAGCCCTGTGTGAGTGTGTGTGTGTGTGTGTGTGTGTGTGTGTGTGGTGGTGGTGGTGGGGTGGTATATGGGGGGGGGGGGGGGGGGGCTCCACCTCTGCCTGTCTCACATGATACGGCCAGGCTGCTCTGCATTCCTGCAATTGCACTCGTTCCAGCCTCCCCATGTGCTGCAAACACCCCTCCCCACCCCAAACCTCCTCCCATCCCCCTCACAGCCCCCTCTAACAGCACCCAAACCTGCAGCCATGCAGAAGTGGATTAAAATAGCCCCGTGGAGATAACCCTAACCTGAACGCTGCTCTTCCAGTCAGAGGAGAGCAACCCACCCTCGGGCCACTAAACAGCATGGCCATCACATGAAGGACAGCTCAGAAATAATGTAAACACACACATCACTCAACTGTTTACATGTTATGTCAAAAAAAGGTATAATAAAGAAACAGCTGAAATTACATTGTACATGTAATGGTCTTATAACACTAAACCAATCTGACACCTGAGAATCTGATAAGATGTTTAAGAGAACGTGTTTAGACCGACTAACATCCCAGTACTCCCAGTACTACGACGCTCATTCTGCCTGTCCTGCGTACGCCAGCTCCTCGGATAGAGGGGTTAAGTGGACGGACTCAGGTGGGCTATCCCAGGTCCTGAGAGAATGGGCGGGGAGAAAGAGAAGAAGTGGTGAAGAAGAGTGTGGAGGGGAGGAGAAGAGGAAGGAAGAGACAGCCCTTCCAGTGACCCCCAGCTGGGATCAGCAGCAGTGCAGGATTTAGAGCTGTTTATGCAGCTGCTGCAGGGACCCAGGAGATCACGGCACTGGAAGAGACACGCACACCCAGATTCCACGCCTTTTGAAGTGACATGTGGGATCTGAAGTTCTCTCGTGATAAGGATACACTAGGAAGGTGTTTGTTCCCCTTCATCTCTGTAGGGCTTGAGTGAGAAAGGTGATACTTGTGATTATCTTCTCGGAGAAATGTTCACCTCAAAGAAATTCAGTTAAATATTATTTGTCTAGGACTTTCATGCACGGTTTTAACAAAACCTCTCTGCAGGGTATGTTCATTTCTGAAGGTGCCCCGTGACAGTCACAGTTCTGAAGCCAGCATCCATTGTTTTTATAACAGGCTGATCCACACACACTTTCCATAAGAACCTCCATGTAGCACCGTCTCAGAGGTGTTTTAGTAAGTCTGGAACAGGGCCATTGAAACAGATCCTGCAAAAACAAACACCATTTGTCTGTGTGTAATAAATCTGAGAGAAACGTTTCCCACATACTGGGCAGGACCCTCCCTACACACACAGACACACACTCCCCCAGAAACAACAAAGACGACACATAATCAATACTCAAAGCCCACGGCAAAGACACAGACAGTATGCTGTCTATCATGTTGTTCAAAGATTCACAGCAAAGATAATATTTTGATGAGAGGTAAAAGTCTGTGTGGGAAGTAAAGCAAAGGCAAATGTGTATGATGAAATATGTACAAAACAAATGTTCAGTCTGCAGTCAGAACTTCTGCAGTTGTCTGGGGCGCATGTACAGTGTACTAATTGAAAGGGCAATTAGGCTGTGGGAGCAGAGATGTCCAGTGGTTTAGGCATGTGTGGTCAGATTCTAATGTTTGCACTAACTGCCAAAACGTCTCTCAGCAAACCAAACTGCCTTCTCCCACAGACGCTCTTAAACCCTCTCACACACACAAACGGATCACACACACACACACACACACACACACACACACACACACACACACACACACACACACACACACACACACAAAAGCTTGTTAAAATCAATCAGGACACAAATATAGATTTAATATGACGCATACGTATTTCAGCCAACTTGCTCAAAGTGTGTAGCTAGAGCTTCAGACAGAGTCTGATTTATTTTAGGGTAAATAATGTGGTCATATTTCCAGCAGTCCACAGGAGTGGCGGGGTTGGCGGTAAGGCGAGGATACAGAGACAAGGTGGTCTCATTCCCTGGGTCTCATTCACTGGGATTGAGACCCAGGATCAGGTCGCCATGTGGCCAAGGGAAAGAGTGCCTCCATACACTCAACCTTTTGAGGGGTACAGGAATGCTGTATTGGGGGGGAGGGGGGGGGGGGGTCCCAGGGCAGAAAACGTGTGGGAGGGGAATTAAAAAGATGAAGTGGAGAAAAGTAAAAAAAAAAAACATGAAAAAAAAGAGAATTTAAGGCACATGGTTCTGCCCGACATTGGTATCATTCTTGTTAAATGGAGCCGGGTGTAAATCACGCTCCGTTAGTTCTGGCACGGCCCGAGATGGCAGCAGGAAGAGGGGAGTCCGGGGAGTGGCACGCTGATGAAGAGATTAAAGGTGCGGGGAGAATCCCAGGAATGGCGCGGGATCTTTGTCCGTCACTCACTCCAAACTCCGCCGAGAGGCCTTCAAAGCCGCTCGCACTCTCTGCCACGCTGGCCGTCAGTCTCAGGGCCACAGCCATCTCACACTCCTCGCCTCTCTTCCTTCTTTCAAAGCACCGAAGCTCTCCCCCCTTAGCTTTTGGGATTTACACACAAACAATCACACAAGCACACACACACACACACACACACACACACACACACACACACACACACACACACACACACACACACGCACAGCCTAATTCATTCGACTTCAAAGCTACACCACATCGACCTCTCTCTCTCCACAAATCACTCCTCTTTCTCTTGCGTTCTCCCAATCCTTTTATTCCCTTTCTCTTTTGCTCTTGCTGGTCTCCCCCCTCCTGTCCCGGCAGCTGGAGTAACCCAGAGAGTGAGAGAGGCAGGCAAGGAGAAAGGAGCCTAGCGCTGAAAGAAAAGTCTTGCTTCCTTGGGTAAACCCATCTCCATACTGTCTGGCTATTTTTCTTGTCCTCTGAGCCAAATTGCAGTCTTTCATTCACTACCTATCTATCTCCAGTTCAATAGATGGCCTTCTCATATGCACAAGCATGTACACACATCAACCTTCGTGCTCACATACACACACACACACACACACACACACACACACACACACACACACACACACACACACACACACACACGCCTCTGAAGTAGGGCCAAAGGCCGTCACAGCTCAGATCCGTCCTACTGAGAGTGATCAGGTGAGAGGGAGAGCTCTTGCTCTGCTCAGGGATTTATATATTCTACTCAACATCTCCAGGCTGGAGACACACATGCTGCCCAGCCAGCGGAGAGTTGACTAGATAAGCTCTCTGTGGGAGATCTCCACCCCTCAGCCAAATGATGTCATCAAGCAGTTTCTCATCAACATCCATGACTGGAGTTGTTTGACTCAGTTTATTGTAGAGTAGACACCAAACTCATGTTTATAAAATGTATTTTTCGTTCTTTCCTGGTTGCGTACAATATTGGAAAGGATTTTACTCTATTAATAATGTTTCCAATTATCTTCTACCCAAAATGTGATTATTTCATATGTATCAGATGCTCTCCTTGAAGTCTACATAGTAACTACATAATATGTTTCAATGAGACGACTTCTGCAAATCACTTGTGTACCAGGCACCCAGCCAGTGGAACACGGCCGCTGACACGGTGACACACTGACACACACAACAGGCACACACACACACACACACACACACACACACACACACACTTTGCTTACCTGTTCCCAGTCGCTATAATATTGATCACCGGTGCACCTAATCACCATCACTTGTGCTCCTAATCACCATCACCATCATTCTATTCGCACCCAATTTCAAACCCATGGGTCCTGCAGTGGTGCACGTTGCTCCGTCAACACCAAACATCGTCCAGACCCATGCTGCCCACGAGTCTGTTTTCAGTCATGTCTGCCACTGATCAAGTGCTCTTTTGTTCTGTTCAAATTTCCTTATGTTGTGCTTATTATTTTTGTTCTGAATTTTTATAATAATGATAATAAAGTAACTCCTCAATCAAAAAGAAATTCCCCTCCATGTCGTGACCACTTCATGCTAACATGCCAACGCTGCCAAACAATCAGAAAACTCAGTGAATCTGAATTCACTCAGAGAGATTCCTTAACCAAAGACTACCCATCTGTGTGGTGCATGTGTGTGTCTTTGTGTGTGTGGTGGGGACATGAGAGTCTTTCATCACCTGCACATCTGAAAACCTTCCTAAAACCTGGCATGGCCAATAAAATCGTGGTGTCATACATGAGTGCCTTCAGAGAGGGTCATATGATACTGCTGCGCCTGTGATTGGCCGGCACAACCTGAGCTACAGCTGCCCCTCGTGAGGGGGCCGTATTGCCGCGCGTCACACAGGCGACCCCTCAGCAGGGTGGTCCGCAGATAAGGTCTGTGTGAGGGAGAGAGCTATCTACTGCCTCAGGGCTCATATTAACAACCCGATGGTCAGAGAGATGAGAGCGACAGGGAGCCGGAAAAAAAGTGAAATGAGTTTCTGTGTGGGAGATGAAACCTTCATGGTGTACACTTCCCAACAGAGCATGGACATTCTGAAGAGCACACGCAACACAGTTTTCACACTCATACTCAACTTAGCTAACTAGCTAAATCCACTCACCAACACCATTACCTTAATGAAACACATCTGATAGAAGATCATTACTTGCAAATACAGAAGCTTAAGTGTTTTTGAATAATCTCCAGATAGCATAAAGTATCAACTACAGCCAACTCTGTTTCAGGGACTAATGCCTTCCAAACTGATTTCAATAAGTAAGACCAAGAGAGAGAACGAGAAAGAGAGAGAAAGAGAAACCTTGTGTGTGTGTGTGTCTGAGTGTGAGTGTGTGTGTGTGTGTGTGTGTGTGTGTGTGTGTGTGTGCACGCGTGTGCATGTGTGTGAGAAAGAGAGAAAAATAGAGAAAGAGAGAAGGAAAGAGGGTTGTATTTTCTTCAAAGGGACACAGCACAATTGAGTTAAGGTCCCTTCTCCATGACCTATGACCTTTCAGTGGCACAAGGTCAAGACACTGAGCGGAGCCCGATGACAGACTCTCTATGGCATGTTCCAAGAGAGAGAGATAGAGAGAGAGACAGCGAGAGAGAGAGAGAGAGAGAGAGAGAAAGAGAAAGAGAGAGCAGGCAAAACATGAACGGGGGAGGGGAGGGGTGTCTGCCAGTTACCAATTTAGTAGCAGTCTCTGAGTTTTAATGGAAAGGGGTGTTGACTGATGAATATGTATGAATTTGGGAACAGTTGTGGTTTTGTGCTGGACTGTGCTTTTCTCACGCAAGGTGGGACGGCTAGGGGGATGAATGCATTAGCGCTCTGAAGGCCAGGGAAGAAAGAGGAAGACAGAGCACTGAAAGAGAGGTGCAGCAGAAAGGGGGGGGGGGGTCCTCTGCTCCTCCGTCAAACAAAATAAAGAAGAGAGGCAAAAGAGGGGAGGCTGGTCCTTAAGTGGGGGTGATATCAGTTTTCTTCAGCTTTTGAGTGTTTCTTAAGCTGACGAGAGTTTTTGAACGTGATCCAAGCTCTCCCCTCTCGGTGACAATACAAATCGGAGGCATGTGGGGAATAGTTTAGGCTATTAGCCACTTCTTAGCAGAGGTGGCAACAAAGCTAAATGTAGCCAATCGTTCCATAGGGGATCTCTCGTCTCTCATCTGGAGGTTGAATATGGAATGGGATAATTATAGGTGAATGAAAATAAAACTGATTTTGATCAAAATCCTTCAGTGCAGCCCAAAGTTAGCAACAACTCATCCTCAAGCAGGTGCTGTCATCAGGCGTCAGAACAGACATCAGTCTTAAGAACAAACAGATGCTCTCCACATCCTGTGTTCAAACTCCCTTTCGTTCTTTTCATCTTTCCCTGACCACCTTTATCCCTCTTTCTCGCTCTCTCTCTCTTGCTCTCTCTCTCTCTCTCTCTCTCTCTCTTTCTATGTGCAGGAGAAAAACTATTGTTCTCCCAGTGTAGCCCAGGGGCCTGCCGCATGGCTTGTCATGCTAATGGCTTTGAATGATGTGGTAATGGGATGTAAATACCACTATACTCTTTAACATACCACCAACAGCACACACATTCAAAACTCTGCACCCTGTCCTGCTTTCCTCCTTCATTTTTTCTCTTTCTCTCTTCCTGTCCCTATAGGCGAGGCTAAAGAGAAAAGAATTAAGGGAACTTTCCATAGGACATGCAGGTCACTGAACATAGTGGAGGTTGGGGAGACAGGACAATGCATTGTGGGAAAGGAAGAACACTGCTCTCAGGGTTTCTAGTCTGGGAACACTGAAGGTAATGGAGGGTGAAGGTTTTAGTCAGTTTCTCTTCAGACAGCAGCCGTTTCAGACACCGTTACACAGCTCGTAAAGCCATTACACAACGCTGTCTTCTCTGTCATTAAGAGATTAGAGACAGAGACATACGCCTGCCAGCCTTTTATCATAATATAGACAAAACAAAAGATGAAAACACAACATTAGGAAGCAGGTAAATGAGTAGAGCCTTTCAAAATAAGAGTCCTATGGCCTGATTTTCTCCTGTATCCCATCACCTCATGTTTGTTTTCACTTGTCTTGTCCTAGCCTGGCTATGTCACTTCGAAAACCTCAACAAAGCAAAGCTCAACCTCAGCAAACCTAAAAAAAAAAAAAACATAACTCATACAAACACACAAAAAGCGATCACAGCTCATACAAACGTACGGGTTCTCTTTGAAACGCCCAGAGTTTGTGCCCAAGTCAGCCCGAGTCAGACAGCCTCTTTCGCTCGCTTCCACACGCACACCGCTACACGTCTCTCACATGTGGAAGACGACGTGACTGACCCCCCCAACACCCCTACCGGTGCCACCAGAGCAGCCTGTTCCTGTGGCCAGCAGAAGAAGGGGACGGTGGAGACAAGATGAGGGAGGACGTGATGGAGGAAGGAGATGTAAGATGGAGCTGATAGGTAGCAGGAACAGAGATACGGACGCATGGCAGATGAAAGGAAGTGGAAAGAGGCCTGCCCTCCCGCCAGGCTTGTCCCCGACCATGAATGGCTTTATCTGTCTTCTCTTCCTTTATTTCACCCTCTCTTCCTCCCTTAATTCCCTTTATCTGTCTCTCTCTGATCACCCTGTCCCCTGCACTCATCCTAGGCACACATACCCTCTCCCCCTCTCCATCACCCCCACTGCCCCTCCTCCTCTTCCTCCTCATCCTCTAACACCCCCCCCCCCCCATCTCCCAGAGATGAAGCTAAACTCAGGGAGACTTCATCACATCCCCTTTGTAGTGTCTCTAATGGTGAACGGAGATGTATGCGCAAGAAAGGAAAAAATGGCTCCTCCTGGCTGATTGACATGCAGTGATTCCATCTCAGAAACAAACAAGTTCCATATCCCTCCTTCCGAACTGCTTTCAGCCAGTTGCATCAGACTTCAAGGTTAAAGGAAAATTCCAAGGTTTTTCTAAAATAAAAAAATAACTTTTTTCCCCTGCATATTTCGCATTGTTTTAAAGGATATTGGTAGTTTTTTGTGAAAAAAAAAGATATTGCCAGGTAAAGTCATACTGAAAAACCTTCTGAAGGTTCTCTTGTGCTCTTTGATTTCAAATATCTTGTACAATCTCTAGCATAAAAACAGCTCAATGACATTGTGTATTCAGGTCCTCGTATGAATTATAAAGCACTAAATTTTATCATAAAATTGTCATCTACCGCCTACCTTGATCGTTAGCATTGTAGCGTACTAGCTTCAATAGCCAGTGTTGCTATGACTGAGGGAGAGGAGGCCTCACTTCCCTGTTTCATTTAATGGCCCACAGAAGCCTGCTGGAAGCAGTTTTAATGTTTTACAGTTTTCCTTGCATATATATTTAAAAGGACAAAAACACACACTCTGGACTTTCACTTAAACAACCAATTAAGTTTATGATAGAAAAAAACATGCAGACAGTACTTTTATTATTTAGGAACAGCAATAAAAACTCTGGTGAATTCGGAGTATACCCCACAAATGTCAGATGCTTTTACTCTGATTTGTAAAATAGGTGAAATAGGTTAAGAAAAAAATACATCTGGATTTCACTTAAAACTAACACAGAGGTTTAGGCTAGTATTGCCAGTATTGATCACTTTACCAGCTGGCTACAAAAGTCCATGATTAGGTAATCCTGATCCATCCGATCACTGTTGAGTAGAGTGTCACGTATCAAGCAGAGCGGAGTTCCAACTCAAATGACCGTTACATTAAACAGCTTCATTAAATGACTTTAAAACTCAATTTAGATACAGATCTGCACACAAAAGGGAAGGAATTTGCCATTAGTGGCATGACGCAGCTGGTCATGTGACCCTGACTCTTGCTATGCGACTCACTTCAGAGGGCATGAAAGATCTTCATGCCCTCTTTCCCCCTCTCTCTCTTTCCCCCTCTCTCTCTCTCCCTTTCTCTCTCTGTCCTTCCCTCTCTTTGGTTCAATATCATCTCTCACACAGCTGAGTTCTCAACCCTTGAGTCGCAGATGATAATATATTCCAGCCACAAAGCCAGCCTAACAATGCTTGGTATAGAAGGGCTCTCTCTGCCTTCACGGCGAGGGCCTGGTTTCGTCCCAATGTTTCCAGTCCCTCCCTTCTTTAAATGACAAAGTAAATCCTCCGGGCAGCTCCTTATGAGAGCCCCCTCCGCCCCCGTCCATACCCCTAACCCTGGAGCCCCAAGGCAGGGCAACAAAAGGGCCCATTTGCACGGTGGGAGAGCATAATGCAGTTATTAGTGTGAGGAGCTCCAGAGGGTCAGAGGGGGAGAGCCACCCTCCTGCCCCAGGACAATGCAGGCCAGTGGTCTGCGCCAGGGGGGCTAGGGTGCTGGCCATCCCTCCTTTCTTCCATCACTTTCTTTCATGAAAGAGTCACTTGATTCACAGCTTTATAATGAAACGTCTCTGTTTTTCAGAAAAAAAATTACTATAGGATAAAACCGACCATTATCCCAGGTGATTCTTTCATCAAAATAAACCGGCATGTTTTTGAAGAAAAAAAAGAAAAGAAAAACAGTTGTAGTCTAGCAACATGATATTTATAGCACTGGATCTCTAATCATTTTAAGCAGTTCTGTCAAGTTCCCACAGAAGACTTGAGCAGGTCGCTGAATCATGGCTTGACTCCTTTAATTTAGAACAGCCACAATATGAAAGCTTGCTTTCCAGCCTGTTGCTAGGTTGTGGGTCATCGAGTAAAACCGTGGCTTCAGCGTGCTGACGCCACATCAGAGCGTCTGAAGCTGAGAAGGCCTCATCCGTCTCCGAGCTGTTTGTGCTGCGGTGCTCGCAGTGACGGGCTCTGACCCAGCAGGCCTTCAGGCCACAGCTGTGTGCCCGCTGCCCTGTTATTAACCCTCTCCCCATCCCTCTCTCCATCCTTCTCTCCTCCTTCTCTCCAACAGTCTCCCAATCCTCTCCTCATCCCTCTCCCCAACTGTCTCTCACCCCTCTCCTCATTCCCATCCACAGGGAGGTCTGCCTGGCTTTGATCTGGAATCTCCTCGCTGCGCTTTTAGTTTGCCTTTCTCTTAAGGTTAAAGCAGCGTGACATGGGGAGAGATAAAGGCTAAATCCTGCTCATCCGACACCTCATCAGTCTGACTGCAGCTCAGGTGACGGGACAGGGCAGCAGGCACACAACACTCATCGTTTAGCTGGATCCCCCATGCATAAACTCTCTCTCTCTCTCTCTCTCTCTCTCTCTCACACACACAAACACACACACACACACACACACACACACACACACACACACACACACACACAAAAAAGGTGCTACCTTTAGAATTTAGAATTAATGTTTATATATGCATATATAATTTGCGTATTGTGGTATGACATACACTACACCACATTTTTGTTTTGTACAGGTAGTGTAGTGCAGACCAAGCGCCACTCAAACGATAAGAGAAACAAATCAGTAGCTGTCAGCATATAGATTAAATAAGTTGCGACTTATTTATGCAACTATGCTCTTATCTCTGTCCAATCAGCTGAGAGAGCACTATGCCTGGTGGGCGGGGCTCTGATAAAGGGAGACGTGAGTCCCTGATGAGGATCACACGTGCCAGACAGGCGGAGCGTCTGCCATGCGGCGGTGCTCCAGTGGAGTGGGAGAAGGCCAGAGGAAGAGAGGACTGGACAGAGGCAGAGAGGACTGGACAGAAGAAGAGAGGACTGAACAGAGGAAGAGAGGACTAAACAGAGGAAGAGTGGACTGGACAGAGGAAGAGTGGACTGGACAGAGGAAGAGAGGACTGGACAGAGGAAGAGAGGACTGGCGTCTGCTAGCTGCCACCAAGTAGATTTACGACATCCATCCTCCTATCGATCCTGGAATGCCTGGAATGTGCTTTGGCTAACTGTAGGCCAACTCCTATCAGGACAGGAGTTCAGGACTCTGTCAGTTTATTGATAAAACAGACACTTCCACAACTACACCACTCCTGCAGCTATCTCCCTCTCTCTCTCTCTGTTTCGTTTTCCCTCTCTTTCCCTCTCGCTCTTTCTCTCTCTTCCTCTCTTCTCTCTCTCTCTCTCTCTCTCTCTCTCTCTCTCCCTGTCTCTCATTTCCTCTCTCTCCCTCTCTTTCCCTCTTGCTTTTTCTCTTTTTCCTCTCTTCTCTCTCTCTCTCTCACTCCATTCCTCTCAGGTGCACTCTTTCAACATGGAAGCTGTCAGAAATGTTCTGCCAGGTCTGAAACTTCTGCGATCGCCACGGCAACAGAAGGCAAAGCGTTGGGAGGATATGGAGGACAGGCTTCCAAAAAAGGTGTTATGATAGTAATACGCCACAAACACTGTGCTATCAAACACCACACTAATATAAAACACCACGCCAATATGAAACGCCACACTAATATAAAACACCACACTAACATCAAACACCACGCTAATATCACACCTTAACATCAAACACTAGGCTAACATCAAACTCCATGCTAACATCAAACACCACGCTAATATGAAACACTACACTAACATCAAACACCACGGTAATATGAAACACCACGCTAACATCAATAACCACACTAATATCAAACACCACACTAATATCAAACACCACGCTAATATCAAACACCACACTAATATGAAACAATACGCTAACATCAAACACCACGCTAATATGAAACACCACGCTAACATCAAACACCACGCTAACATCAAAGCAGCTCCAGAAAGCAAGAGATGGACTCCTCTGAACCCATATGAAGGTTAAATGCCAGTCAAACAAATCAAATGATAATGAATAATCTGAATATATCAAAATTGACATCTGGGTTGGTTATTTAGATATAATTGCTGAGTCTGTTTGTCTAGATTTATTGGGACTAATCTCTCTGGAAGCCATAAGGAGAAAAGGAGTGTAGAAAGCTCGAGACAGTCTGGAAGAGGAAGAAGAGATTAGTACAAGCGTATGAAGTAGGGATAGTGGCAGAAGAAAAATCATTCCATTTCTTAAAAAAAACTTTGATGGTCGTCATGGAAACTGGAGACCCATGGTGCCAGGATACATGTCTGAGATCAGAATGTGTCAGCAGACCAGAGGAGCCAGAGTCAACTTAGACATACACACACACACACACACACACACACACACACACACACACATACACACATACACACACACACACACAGAGAGAGAGAGAGACCTCAGGGATCACAGTGGTGAGTATGATGAGAAAAAGAGAGTCCACGTGCAATCCAAAAGACACACTTACATGGATGCACATGCACTATCTCCCTCTGCCTCTCTCTCTCTCTCTCTCACACACACACACACACACACACACACACACACACACACACACACACACACACACACACACACAGCAGGGAAGAACAGAAGCAGAGTGTACAAGCAGTAGCCAGTCCATCAGTTCTGGGAAGATGGAGAAGGAAGGGGAGAACTGAGCTAGTGTCTGGTCCCATGGGTGAAAATAATAAAATAATAATGCAGATTTATTCATGCGGTGCTATTCATGTAGGTCTTAAAGTAAAGTAAATAACATTTACAAATGCAAGCTCATAAAAATTTCAACTTATATATTCAGATTCAAAAGAATTATGCAGTTGGGCTTGAACGTGACAAATGTGTATACAGCGTCTCAAAGAAGGCTGGAGACCAGGATGAAGACCCAAGAAGAACCACTCCACATGCAACATTACTCACAATTAAAAATCATAACAAATACACTAGGCAGCAAATCCACTTAACTAACCACTTAACACTTAACTACACACACAGCCACATTCATTCAGATTTCGCCATGAAACAGCATGGTGGACAGGAGGAGGGACCAGTGGACAAACACAAGGAGAGATATGAAAACTTAAAGTGAACAAGAAGTTAAAGGACATCTCTGAATGTAGATATCGTTTATTTGATCCTTTTTTTCCCGTTACGGAGAGCTGAGAGTTCATTAGTCTTTCCAGGCTTTGACTGGATGAAATACTGTATATCTTCCCTTCATCCCACCATCCTTACATCCACAAGTCCACCATATCTCTGAGATCACCATTCGCTCGGTGATTTAAAGTGGCAGAAGGAAGTATGGTAACAGTTATTTGGGTGTTTCTGGGTAGCTGAGCACAGTTCACTGCCTCTGGATTATGATTGGCTGCAGTGGAAGGATTTCTGTTCACCGTTTCTGCTCCTGTTTATAGTTCTGGGCTTTTCCCTGAAACCTGCTGAGGATGAGCCCTGAGGACATTCACACACACACACACACACACACACACACACACACACACACACACACACACACACACACACACACACACACACACACACACACACACACTGTCCTTGGGGACTGATTAACAGGTACGTCGTCCTCCTCCTCAAAGACAGCGACCACGTGCCCATGCACACCCTGTGCGTGTGCGTGTGCAGAACACATAAAGAGTCTTCCTTGCGGGCTCAGTGTTAGTGCACACACAGGGAGGGTGTAGAGCACATGTGTGCGGGAGTGCGTCATGCTCCTACCTCACCATGGAGGCCTGCTCCCCCATGCTACTCCCCCACCCCCACCCACCCCCCAGCATGGCTATTCCACCTTTTGTCCGTGTGCTCTGACATCTCAAACATGGTGCTCCGAACTCTCCAAACCCCATCCCGGGAGCGGGATCGATCTAGTCCTCCTTCTCCTCGGGGTAACAGAAATGGCCCTGCTGCAAAGCACACACAGGGTCCTGAACCACGTGAACCACGGCTCCCCTAAACGCTGGTCTTTCCTCTTAAAAGACAACAGTCTGACACGGGAAAGCAGCAGGGGTGGCTGCAATCGTCAGGCTGTTCAAACCCATTGATTTCCTGTCAGAGTAAAAGCCTGACCTGCCAATCCGGGGGGGCCAAGCGCTTCCTCCAGCACTGAGACTTCCCCATCCCGTCAACCCCGGTGAGAGGAGCCATTTGAACAGCCAGATCGATAGCCCAAACATCTCTGGAGCGCTGGCCAAGTCAGAGAAACTGGATGTCTATTTTTATTTTTTGTAAGGGTCCATTATCACCTTGGAGTGAACAGTGCGTCTTTAAAGGCTATGAGTAAAATACTGCAGCAACTCCAAGCTGCCCCTTCTCAGCCACGTTTGAATAAATATTGTCACCGCTGGGTCAGTGCAGCTGTTTTCCCCGAGACCCTTGATTCAACCCGGACCGTCCAGCTGTCAGAGTCGATGAGCTGTAAGTGCAGGGAGTTCATTGTTTTGTTCTGTGTCCCACGGTGCTTGTGAAGAACGTTTGGCTACCTGCATCAAATGGAAGCACCAGGTAGTTGATCCAGGGACTGTATCAGACAGAAGAGACATAGAAAAAAACTCACAAGCACTGGAATGATTTCTGAGAGGACTTCACATTAAAACGTCAACAAACGCAGGCACAAAGAACACGTACGCACACCCACACAAATCTTCCTGCAGACAGACACGTTTGAAAAAAAGTGGCAAAAACAGAAGACGCTTCTCTCCTCCTAAAAGGCTGCATATGCACATGTGTGTGTGTTTGCGTGTGTTTGTGTATTTCCTGCCATCTGAAGGTCACAATGTTTAATAATTCTACACCAGAATGCCACTCAGTGTACAGCTGCTCCTAGAGGTGCCATGGAACTGCTTTTTTTCTGCCTAGTAATAAACACGAGCTGCTCGCCCCGCCCTGCTTAGTTTACACAAGTCTGTTAAACATCCCCTGCCTCTTGCTCTCTGCACCAGCAGTCCGTCCCTCTCCAGGACCGGTCTGCACCGCCAGAACAGCCTCCCCGCTCTTTCGTGGGCCGACGGTACACGCAAGGTATTCGTGCTGCATAAATCATTCTTTCATCGCCTGCTGCCACCCACCCACCCCACCCCCCACTCCCTGCCCCCCAGCTGCGATGGCTTTTTCCAGGTTGGGGAAGGTAACATACCGCTGGACTATACTGTAGGGGCTCTGTAAACCGTTGACGGATCGGAGCCAGCTGGCCCCCGTGAGCAGCACTCTCCCCAGCGCCGCAGCCTGGCTTGGGGGTGCAGGACGCGGGCCGGAGGCTTCAGAATCCCCCCCCCCCCCCCTCCAGGCACCTCCAGGGCCGCACACAGCAGCGAACAGGCACAGTACAAACAGTCCCCTTATTCATTCATGTCTGCTTTCGCTGGTTTAGTCAGCAGAAATGCTGAGGACATTACTGCAGGCCGAATCACAGAGCTTAAGTCGTAAAGCAAGATGTAAAAAAAAAAAGACATACGGAAATTAAATATTTTTGTCGGCAGTACTAAGGGAAAGTAGTGGTCATAAAGCTTTTTTACTACGGACACCTCATAATTGGTTTTTTCCTGTATTGGCAAATGCTTTTCTTTCAATTAACCTGGAACATGTTGTGTAAATGTGCATGAATGTGTGTGTGTGTGTGTGTGTTTGAGAGAGAGTGAGTGTGTGTGTGAAGAGGAAGGCATGTACACGGCTCCTTTAAATCTGCCCTTTGATGATCCCACATTTCTCTAAACTGTTTCACCTAACGCGTACGTTGGCAGGCGGCTGTGTTTAGGTTAGTTGGATGGCGTGTTTATACTGCTAGGACTTCTTCCACCATAGAAAGGGCCTCAGCTGAATTAGAGGATTATCAGAATGATGCATGCTCCCCGACAGCCAGCCACTCGAGTTTGACAAATGACACGGGAACGTCTTCCATCAGTGGAAGGTTTTAGAGGTACGGAAGGCAGAAGCAGAGATCTGTGTGGTGTTGGACATGTGAGCAAGTACTGGAGGAAGAAGAGGAAACTGTGAATAAAAATCTTACAACCTGCTGAAATATAACAAGAAAAAAAACACCCTGGCTCTGTGCACAGTTGATCCACGATCTCCACTGTGTGAGGGTGTGTTGGGTCGAACAGAATGATACACTGCTGGGTCAACGGCAGGATGTTGATTCTAGGGAGGGGTGTGTGTGTGCTGGATGGTCAGGGAGGGGTGTGTGTGTGCTGGATGGTCAGGGAGGGGTGTGTATGTGCTGGATGGTCAGGGAGGGGTGTGTATGTGCTGGATGGTCAGGGAGGGGTGTGTGTGTGCAGGATGGTCAGGGAGGGGTGTGTGTGCTGGATGGTCAGGGAGGGGTGTGTGTGTGCTGGATGGTCAGGGAGGGGTGTGTGTGTGCTGGATGGTCAGGGTGGGGTGTGTGTGTGCTGGATGGTCAGGAAGGGGTGTGTGTGTGCTGGATGGTCAGGGAGGGGTGTGTATGTGCTGGATGGTCAGGGAGGGGTGTGTGTGTGCTGGATGGTCAGGGAGGGGTGTGTGTGTGCTGGATGGTCAGGGAGGGGTGTGTGTGTGCTGGATGGTCAGGGAGGGGTGTGTGTGTGCTGGATGGTCAGGGAGCGGAGTGTGTGCTAGATGGTCAGGGTGGGGTGTGTGTGCTGGATGGTCAGGGAGGGGTGTGTGTGCTGGATGCAAACATTCAAAAGCCAATAGAACTGGCATGACATGCTATCCACCTCTTCATTCACACATATATATACATTCAGAAAATAAAAATAATATATTGCAGTAGCCATCTTTTATATTTTTGATTACAAGAAACTCACTTGAAAGATCACAATCAAATTTCTAAAGTCCAAGGTAAACAGTGCCACTGACAACAGGAGCACTATTGAGCAGGTTTCCATCAGGTCAAAGTTAATGCCACATTCGGGTCATGCCACACCACAGTGCATTTAAGCACAGTAGTCAGATTAAAAAGCAGAGATTGTATAACTATTAAGACCGCATTTAAATTTCTATTTTATCATTAAGAGTCTGTAATGGAACACATTACAGTCCATGAATGTCAAAGCATTGCAAGTAGCAGCCCACACAAGAACCCAGTTTAACAAAAGAGTGGTCCAGGGTGTCATGGAGGCTCAATCTTCTTGATCTCTGCTAACCCTGTCTCTATTACACTGGGTCTCATTACCAAGCCTGAATGAGTCTCCAGTCTTTTATGATCCTAGGTAACACGTGGCCTGCAGTCTGTCCTCGAGCCGTGCCGCCTGGAGACCGGAGGAGGGCCTGTTTGCTCGCCCACTCTTGGTTAGCAGCATTCCTTCCCCGCAGCAACTGTCTCCTGTTCTGCTCAGGCCGTGACGCCCCGCCCAACTCACGAGAACCTGTCCCGCTGCCTGTCTGCTGGGATACAGGCAGAGATATATGGACTGGGGTGCACAGACGGGGCTCTATGGAGAGGCTCCTGTGGACTGCAACGTCGGTGTGGTTATGTTTAGGTATCATGGTGCGGTCTCTCGCGGTGGCCTGTGAAAATCACACACCTGTAAGAGGTTCACAGGAGCACAGCTGCTCTCTAGACTAGACAGACAGATACATGTACGCGAGCCAAGAAACAAACAAATACACACACACACACACACACACACACACAAATGCCCCAACTTCATCAATCACTCAAAAACAGGCTCATGACCCCCTTGCACAAAACAGTCGCCCCCAAACGGGGAGCAGATAAGGGCCAAGTGTGTCTTGCCAACACAAACGTGTGGGGGGACTGGCCCGTGTGCCAGCACCACCCAGGTGGCTGCCAGCCTGCTGTTGGGGGGGAGTCAGCGTGCAGGTCTCTTCCCCCTGGGGAGGTGCAGGCGGGGCCCATCGGAGGGGCCGTGCTGAAGCCTTGCACACTAGCACGGCAGCTAATTGACCGCAGCGACACACACTTGGCCCATGGCACTGTGTTACATTCGGGACCGTTACATACGGGACCGGCGGTGTGTCCTTTGAAATGTTTTTACGCTGCCCATTTCTGCGCTGTGTGCTGAGTTATGTGCCCCGGTGCCAGACCGGGTGAAAGCAAGGGCCCGGCCAAACCTAACCTCTCACCCCACAAATTTACAGAGGCACTACTGGACAAAGTAAATGGCTGTTGGAGGGTTTTACCACAGAAAGAGAGAGAGGGAGGGAGAGAGGGGGGTGTATGAGAGAGAGAGAGGGTGTGTGTGTGAGAGAGAAATGTTTAAAAGATACAAAGACCCTTCTGATTTTGTCCATGAACAGTATTTAATAATTAAATTGAATAAAAGTATATAATTCAACAGGAGAGTGAACAAAAGTCTGACCCAAGAGCGGAAGAGTGAGGAACACAATGCGATGACAAAGGTTGCTGAGCAATTACTGGTGCTTATCAGCGATCCCTGCTAAAAGCTGTCCATATAGCTGCAATGCTGAACCTGCCCAAACGCACACAGAGATATGGATCTGTTTTACAAAACAAAAGGAGAGGAATGTGTGCAGTAAAACCGTGCCTGGGAAAGTGAAGACACAGTGGAATAAGAACATTTCCAGAAGACACAGAATAAGCCAGGGGGGCGCCTGGCTAGGAGATGGCTCTGCTCCAGACTTTGATGGGTGAGACATCAATGATCCTGAGCGGTGGATACTAAAAATGAAATAAATGCAAGATCTGCAGATTTTGTGCAACTCCCAACTTCTGTCATATTATAAACATGCTCCATATGAGGGAACAAAGAAACAGAGCATAAAAATGTCCTTAAGTTATCTGCAAATTTTCTATGGGACTTGTAAGACGTTTACATTCTTAGTTGAGTCTCTTGCAAGATAAACATCAGTGTCTAATCCATACAGAAACATCTTATATATGTGTAATCTTAAAACCTTCTTGGACAGAAATGGGTGATATCCGTAGGATTAACGTTAGTCACTTCAGAGCTGCTCACTGGGGAAATCAGAAAGTTATCATATCAACAATGTCCCTTCTATAACGAGAACTAGTAATGACAATAACACAATAACTTCAATTAGTGTACCGACCCTAAACCATCTTGAGGGGGACACTCTCATTACATCACTAGACATTATGAGTCCCGAGTGTGCTATAAATTCGATTACAACCTGCTTTCTTTCAGGCATTACGGACATGAAGATTAGTGAAATGTTCAAAGTGTAGTGTAATCTTAAACATTAATACATGTTGTCCTATATAACCTCAACCCACTGCTATCTTGACCAAGCACAGTCTTGGTATTTAATGCTTGTAATGGCTGCACATGTTCCCCATTCATCTACCACTGCATTAGTGAGAACAGTGACACGCACAGTTCTAATTAGGGCAGGGCAGTAAATATTGACATCAGTCATGCCAGTTTACATAGCTTCATGGCTTTTCCACTAGGTGATTAATAGTCGTGATCAATTACACCAAAAAGAGAAAGTGAGTGATTTAACTACTGACTGAGTGATTTATGTGTGACATGAAAATGTGCTAATAAGCTGCAAGTGGCTACGTCTGTGAAACCCCAAGACCAAGGGGCTTCTTTCACCGGATTATCTTAGATTTATTTGACCACATACCAACATTTCTCTCCTTTATTTTCTTTTCTTCATTTCTTTTCCATTTTCCTTTCATCTCTTCCTTTTGCAGTGGACGTGTGAAGGCATAAGTTGAAGGCAAGTGTGAACGCTAATAGGGTCCAGTGGGAGGCCACACATATTAATGCACTGGAGTACAACTCGTCTGCACTGTCCCGGCCGCTTTAATCAGCTACACTGCTGTCAATCGCCTGACTCTCAGCTGCAGTGCATGAGGGTATCATCTCTTCGTTTAATGTGTCTAAAAGTCTTTAAATGGAACTCCAACCATGGTGCATCTCAACATTAAACACAAGAGAGATCAGTAGAAATAACCTAAGCATCGCTCATGTATAGCTCAAAAAATATTTTTTTGCAGGTTTGTTAGCATCGTTATCATCATTCTGCTATTATATAATGGATTCAAACCATACTGAATGACACATGCAAGCCAATCTCTTAATCTTGCAAAATTCTGAAAAAAACCCATTCCAAAAAGATTCTACCACTGGGATATATATTAGGATATATATTTTTTTAATACAAGTGATAATAATAAAACATGTCTGATCAGTAGTCTGCTGCAGAATGAATGATGTGTATTCTCTGATGGGAGACAGTGAGTTTGTGTAAGGCAGCCTTCAAACCTGGGACAGAAGCTCCTTGGTGGTGAGAGGCAGGCGATGAGGAGGGTGATGAAGAGCACATGTGGCACCATCCCTGGGCGAGGCGGCAACACCCTCTATTCCATGATTGATGTTGAAGTCCACGTAGAGGCTTATCTTTCTCCGTCCTCACATTTACATACTGAGGAGCACCATGCTTGTCTCTCTCAGATCAATTTTTAAAACTCACTTCACAGAAGTGCAGGGAATTTTTTATTCATGATCAGGAGAAACTTATTCAGTAACATGCTACTTGCCTTGGACATATTTGGTATGTGCAAAATTATTAAATGGTCCAGTGGTAATTGTAACAGGCCATGAAATTTCTATTAGGGAAATCATTTTCAGAAGATTTCAGTGTTTAACTTGTTTGCTCACAGTCTAAAAGGTGGGTGACTTAACCACACATCTGCATATGGGGGACAATTTAAGAGCCATTCTCAGCTCTTAAGAGCTATTAGGTTTTAAGAAAGAGCTGGAGTCTACTGTCTCTCTTGCTAAATGACTGTGATATGAGGCTTATTCAAATAAGAACCCCATCATCTGCTTTGTCTACTGCTCCGACATATTCAGAGCAGACGGCCATAGTGGGTGTGATCTGTGTGAAAGGGTGTGTCTTTTCACTGTGAACACTGAAACTTCCTCTGACATTTAGGTAGGAGCTCCTAAGATCAGTCTGCCACTCTACGGCTGGATCACATTAGACACACGCTTGAAAATAAATCAAAAATAAAAAGCTAATACTGGAACAGCAAAAGTAGTGGGATATGTAAATGTACTATCAGCATATCTGAAAATTATTATTTTCAAAAAGCAATGTCTGCAGTATCACTTACGGTAATTGTACCATACACTTATCTGCACTGAGATTTCAAAAATCTTTACAGCTTAGGAAATGTTTCTATCGCATCATGAAATTGTATTATCAGTACCTTATCCGGACATAATATAGGATGATTAGCTCAATATAATCTCACTTGTAGGTTTGCTTGTGTGTGTGTGTGTGTGATAGAGAATTAACAATAACAGTACTGCTGTTACATTTTCAGTAAAGTATTGTGTGTATAGTCTTTATTTGAATTATCGATGTATTTTATTTACCACTGTTGTCACTTATTTTGTAATGATTGCTTTCATTGTAACTTCTCATTGGTATTATTGTAATGCTTTGGCAATATTGTTGTAAATTACAATCATGCCAATAAAACTTCTGTGAATCTGAAAAAATCTGAGAGAGAGAGAGAGAGAGAGAGAGAGAGAGAGAGAGAGAGAGAGAGAGAGCATTCATCGAATGCTCCATAAGATAAAGTAACAAAGGCATCTGATAACAGTCCACACTCCAAATCACGACCATAGAAACCAAAGCATTTGGTTCTCATGGAAATCAGTTTTGAACATACTCGTAGGTTATAAGTATATGAAAGACACAACTTACAACATTGTACTCTAGCATATTCAGAGGGGAAAGTTTCTGTTAGTTGAGACCCTCTGCAATTACTTCCTTTGACCAATCAGGACCAAGGAGCAAAGGAAAACAAAGTATGCGATTGGTCTAAAATTCTCGGTTTCAAGGCGCCCCACAAGAGGGGCCGTGAATCTGAATGAGGGGTACCTGGAAACCGACGGCTCACGTTATAGTGTGTACAGCGCTCGAGCGCTCAGACCTTACAGGGAGACGTGCGTCTGCACAGCTGCGAAAAGACGCACAGAGGAGAGACGCTACAGAACAGAGAAAGACCTGTTTCCGTAAAAGCGCATATTTCGTCTTCTGCTCCGATAACCGACGAACAAAGCTTGAAGAGACATACGCGTCTGCAAGGATTTTTATGAACGATGTGACCGATGGAAAAGTTCACCTCGAGAAGATTTCCTGCAACCCCCCCAAAACGATCGTAGTGGACTTTCTTAAATGCTGTTTTCTGGATTCGACATAAACGCAAGTTTCTGGCCACGGTAAACCGCTTTTATAAACTCCACAGGGACTTGACCGTCCTGCCCAAGTGATTAGGCTACTTTTTGGGTTCCGACTGCGAAGGGATTCGTCCTAACTTCGGAACATGCTTCCCTGGACACCGCGAGTAACTCGGTGTTGAGACGTCGACGCCAGTGAAGAGTGAGAACTTGAGGGGATTTTTTACCTCAGATTGAGAAGTCGTTTTTTTTCCACAAGAAATTGCTGTTGAAACGCAGTGGCACATTAAGTGAAGTGAAAACATTTGGGATCTTTTCTTTCCCTCAGATAATCTGATAATTATGGCTGTCGCCAAAATACCGTCCTTTGCGGGGACTATTGGATATTTTCTTTTGACTTTTTGTGTGTGTTTCCAGCCAAGTGGCGCCCAACACGGAGAGAAAGGCATCTCCATCCCGGAGCACGGCTTCTGCCAGCCCATCTCCATACCGCTGTGTACGGACATCGCGTACAACCAAACCATCATGCCAAACCTTTTAGGTCACACCAACCAGGAGGATGCCGGACTGGAAGTTCACCAGTTTTACCCCCTGGTGAAGGTCCAGTGTTCAATGGACTTGAAGTTTTTCCTGTGTTCGATGTACGCGCCGGTGTGTACGGTTCTGGAGCAGGCGATACCGCCGTGCCGGTCCCTGTGTGAGCGGGCCAGACAGGGCTGCGAGGCGCTGATGAACAAGTTCGGCTTCCAGTGGCCGGAGAGACTGCGTTGTGAGAATTTTCCTGTCCATGGCGCCGGTGAGATATGCGTTGGTCAGAACACGTCGGAAACTGGAAGCCCCACGTCTGACCCGACACCCTACGTCCCTGAATTGACGTTGCCGCCCAACATAGGCAAACCCAGTCAGCAGTTCACGTGCCCTCTGCAACTTAAAGTGCCCAGTTACCTGAACTATTACTTCATGGGGGAGAAGGACTGTGGCGCACCGTGTGAGCCCCCCAAACCAAACGGCTTGATGTATTTCCGAGAGGAGGAGGTCAAGTTTGGTCGGCTCTGGGTGGGCATTTGGTCGATCTTGTGCTGTGTGAGTACTCTGTTCACTGTACTTACATATTTGGTGGACATGAGGCGGTTCCGGTACCCAGAGAGACCCATCATCTTCCTCTCTGGTTGCTACTTTATGGTGGCTGTTGCCTATGCAGCAGGTTTCTTCCTGGAGGACAAAGTGGTTTGCATTGATAAATTCAATGACGATGGCTATAAGACTGTTGCACAGGGAACAAAGAAGGAAGGGTGCACTATACTCTTCATGATTCTGTATTTCTTTGGTATGGCGAGCTCCATTTGGTGGGTTATCCTCTCCCTCACATGGTTCCTCTCTGCGGGAATGAAGTGGGGGCACGAAGCAATCGAGGCCAACTCTCAGTACTTCCACCTTGCTGCCTGGGCCGTCCCTGCGGTCAAGACCATCACAATCCTGGCCATGGGGCAAGTGGACGGGGACCTGCTCACGGGGGTGTGCTATGTAGGCATCTACAACGTGGACTCGCTCCGCGGGTTTGTCCTGGCACCTCTGTTCGTCTACCTCTTTATTGGCACGTCTTTTCTCCTGGCCGGGTTTGTGTCTCTGTTCCGGATCAGGACCATCATGAAGCACGACGGTACGAAGACGGAGAAGTTGGAGAAGTTGATGGTGCGCATTGGGGTGTTCAGCGTGCTCTACACCGTCCCTGCAACAATAGTGATCGCCTGCTATTTCTACGAGCAGGCGTTCCGTGAGCAGTGGGAGAAAACCTGGCATATGCAGACCTGTAAGCGCTTTGCTGTGCCTTGTCCGGTCAATAATTTTGCCCCCATGTCTCCGGACTTCACTGTTTTTATGATCAAGTATCTGATGACCATGATTGTGGGCATAACGTCTGGGTTTTGGATATGGTCTGGCAAAACGCTGCAGTCTTGGCGCAGGTTTTATAAAAGACTCAGTAATAGTAACCAGGGTGAGACAACGGTATGAAATGAGAACCTGCAAGTCTCCCTCACACACATTGAGATTTAAAGCAATGTTTGGGAAGCCAAGGCGACCCTTTTTCTGAGACATTTTCTCCTTAACAGAGCGCAAGCATAGAACTGTACTCGAAGTCAAGCCGAACTAATATGCTTAGGCTAAATGAACAGTCCTTTGCTTTGTTAATGTTGTTTTTTGTTCTTTTTGTTTGTTATTTTTGGAGGGGGGGGGGGTGAAAATAGAATTGTGTGGACACTTATATGTGCCAAAATGCTCCCAAACTGATGGACTGCTGTTTGACCATTCTGTCCCCCCTCCCCCAAACTCCCACGTCTGTGAAAAAGATATTTGACTATATCTCTATGTAACAGTATAATTTACAGATGTGATCTCTGCAGATTTTAAGACATATAGGCCTTCATTTCAAACAGTGCTCTACTGTGCACAATATGCGTAATTCTTATTACCGTGGAATCTTGATTCTATAAATGACAGCTGAACGTGTTTTGCCTTACAAATGTATTCTCTGGTTTTCTCTGGACTTGTATGACGTTCACAGCCGCTCGCTGACAATCATGCATAGTTCTGTGGCACAAACGGACTGACAAATGCTCGCTGGGGTTGTGGACTACACGCATGTGTACAGCTGTGAAATTACACAAGCTCCTTTTAAACTACGTAACATGTAAATAATCACCTTTTCCTAAAGAGTATATGTATTTATGAAGATAATCTTGCTGTTTTTTTACTTGATTTTTAAAACAAAATTGGTAAGAGGTCATTTGTATATGTACAGTTTCACTGAATAAAATGATTAGATTTTTAACTGTCTGCTTCATAAATATTGATGTCTCCAGTGCTATTTATATATTTTCTGTATTTTGAAAATTTCTAGAATTGTTAATTTAGTCATTAATATTATTGTTCATCATAAGAGGGGATATGGCATAATTTTCTTCTGCATTTTGATATAGATCCTAATTTTAAAAAGTATATATAAAGGAAAACGTTTCCAATACTTGATTACTGATAGGAGGAAGTCAAATGAAATGTCAATCTATACTGTGACAAAATATTGTATTATAAAACAAGACATGGTAATGATCCCTGACACAGTATCACTGCAATAGATGGGGGTTGGTCATAAACATCAGTAGGTAAAGGGTATTATGAGGAGTATCAAAATAGGAGAATAATGTTCTTCACAAGTACCTTAGGAGAAAAGCACAGACAGGCTATTGTTTGGGCGAGAGGAACAATCGGTAACCTAATTATCTGGCGCCACCTATAGGTGCACAGTTCTTGATATTGAAGGACACTTGTTTAGTTGCTTTCCAGAACCTTAGGTTTATACATAGCCATCGTACTGAAATTGTTTGCTGTTGGTAAATCACTCACATCTGCCATGATAAATTCACCTGCAGCTGACATTGTGTTGGTAATAAGCTTCAGTCTGGAATTAATCTGGTAAGAGACCAGAGGTCATTAAAGATTTCATATGGAACACACAAAATGTTAGTCCTAACCAAAGACATTTCCACCAATCAATCTTCATCCATTTGCACTTTTATACCACACAAACTAGTGTGGTCACTGTATGTACCAGATGGTTCCAACCTTAAAACACTCTTATTCATACCGGAACAATTCTTTTGTCCTGCACGGTCAGCAAAAGCCTACACAGTAAAGGTGCGGTCAGGCTGAGGTGACCATTTGCTAACCCCAAACATTTAGGCCACATCCCCTTGTTATCTCAGCATTACCCCCCCCCCCCCCCCCCCCCACTTTGCATAGCTACAAGCTGCATGATGTCATACGGCTCTAAAACGATTCACTGTGGTCACACACACTAGAGGAGTGTGGGGAGCTGACGATAGTGTTATGACCTTTAGGCATCTTTAGCAGGGAGGAGAGATCCTCTCTCTGCAGCAAACTGTGAGAAGCTTGTTCAGTTCACCAGCATCTTGTGACAAAAACAATGCATTAATAATCTTTGACAGTGTTGTGAAATAACCACTTGCTATTTAATCATTCCCTGTGGTTTCATTTGAGAAAGGTCAGCTCAGGGCATTTATTAAATGGGTGAGAAAGGTGGGGAGCTCCACACTTGATTCTGTACAACTTATTTTAATGTAAAATTTAGCACATTGTTTTTATTGAAACTAAATATAAGAAGCGGACTGTACGTTTGTCGGATTTGGATAAAATGTCTATAAATAACACTAGTCATCCCGAGATCACCAGATAAGAATGACTTAAGTGGTACTTTTTAAAATGGTATTTCCGTCTTCACGCCCACTCATGTCTGTATCCTCTCTCTTTCACAGGGTTAAATTACTCTGAGAGAAAGGCAGGCTGAGGAGAAAGAAACTATCTCCAAAAAGTGACAAAACTACAACCCAAACCCTCATCCTGTTGACCTGCTGACAGGAAGTGGAGGAGAGTGGGCAATCCAGCTGATGTTACTGAAGCCCATTACAGAGCATTCTTGTGATTTAGCTGGATTTCTCCTCCCTTTGTTTGCCTTTTAAGATTGGCAGTCAGATTAGCCTAGGATTGGTAACCAAGGTAGCCAGAGTGGCCAGATTGACCAGGAGGGGGTTATTCTCCTGGTTGCATCCAAGGCAACATGAAAACAGTCCTGCACCGAGGAACTGTGGAGACCGTAGCAACAGTGAGCCTAGCAAACAGAGAATTAGCAGTGAGTTCGGACATAACTGCACAGAAGTATAAAAGTGACAATTCTCAATGATTCTCAGAATGCTTTGTCAAAACGTTGAAGAAACATAAGGTAAGAAGTCAAGGCCAGTGAAATATTCAGGTAAGAACAAATCTTAAAAAAGGGGGGGAAACATTTTCGTTTTACTTCAATAACCTGCATTTGAAAAAAATTCCTAATCTGTTCCTAATCTGTTCTGTTTAATTTTATCTTGATATTTTTTCTATGAACAGAAAAGGCAGGGCTAACCTTTGCCATTACTGCTGTCTCCCAGTCTGTATGAATAATACGCTTAGTCCAGGATCTCAGGAAGTCTCAAGAGTCGTCATTGCCAGTTCATGTAGCATTTTGGACAGACAGAAGGAGACTTACCATCACCAACATGAAGGAATTTGTTCTGTCACTCCTGAGTCGAGGATATGGCCAAGTGGTCCAGACTGATGGCGATAGACAACATGGAAGACTGGAAGTCTGTTTCGAACCTGAGGTAGTCAGTGCAGCGTGTACAGTGATTTAACAATACCATTTCTCAAAGTGGCTAGATCTGAATGTAATCATGTACGTATTAACATACTTAATGCATTGTAGAACTAACTGGAGAGTGACTTCGTTAGTATTGTGTTCCAGCACACCTGATTTGTAATGAAACCATGACTATGAGTGCACATTTACATTGATCAAAATGTTACTGAATTGACAGAAATCACAGTCCTTTTTATGCAAAATCATCCCAATTTCTAATTCATAATCGCCCCCATTTTAAAAGACAATATGTAACTGGATACTTGGCCACTTAGCTGTGCCACTGTTTGAGAAGTAATCAAAGATCTACTGTCCATTCTGGATGTAACATGTACATCTTCAGTCTCTTGCTGCTGTCTCTCCAAGTGAAGGCCTAAGAGGCCTCAATGCAAGTAAAGCAGATGTGAATATTTAAAATAAGGAAGAGGAGATTAAGCCAAAAAAGGGGTGTGTTAAAAAAGCGGTGTGTAAAAAAAAAAAGGGGGCGTGTTAAAAAAGGGGGTGTGTTCAAATGAACTGTTGGTACCGCCTCAATAAGCAAGAACAGACAGGTGAGGTTAGCAAGCAACCTGGCAGACCACAAAATACCACAGTATTGACAGACCAAAGAATATTTCCAGGCATTAAGGAAAACAAGATCACAAACCAGGACGTAGGCATAGATGAGTCAACGATTAACATAAAGAGAAGAATACACCAGCATGGCCTCGGCGGGTCTACCACAACATCCAAAGCACCGGCAAGCCTTGGGAACAAACTCTAGGTTACACTTGGCCAAAGAAGGTCTGGAGTCTTTGAGCAGATAAGGCAAACAGCCGTCTGCGTCAGAGAGAGGTGGGGTGCTCTAGTCTGACCTACTTCTTCACTCAACCTGATCCCCATGTGGATTTCACTTAGGGAAGAGACGACCGAAGGCACAAAACCCCCCGAAAAACAAGCAGGAACTGGATGTCAGAGCATTACAGCGCTTGCAGAGTCTTACGCAGGAACACCCCTGGGCAATATCTGTGGGTTATAACCTACAGGCAATCACAGTCACTGACTGCAGAGTGCTCACAACCAAGCATTAATGATGAAAATAACATTTTATCTAAGGATGTTAAACCAGTTACATATGGACCTCTGAAATGTGGGGACTGGGTATATGGAAGTGTTTTTATGATTCCAGTGTGGTTTATTTAGTATAATTGGAATTAGTCACACTAATTGAGGCTGGAATGGTGCAGTTGAACCTCAGTCATTGTGCTATTTCAAATCCATTAGTAAAACCCAAACAACAAACAACTGCATCATTGTCTGATTAATTGCACTGTAAAGACACTGTAAGCACCCTGCATTTCAAATAAAGGGTTAATTCCACACTCTGCTTGCTTAAACCCATGGATGTTTTCCTCCTAACGTGATCTTATCTCCACCAGGACTACTTTAACTGGAGATCCCAGCCTCCTCTGTTACGGATATCCAACAGTGCACATCTGCTGGGTGCAGTGGAACCCACACCCCCTAAAACCTACAGCACAAGGAGAGGCCCTCTTATTCTCTACTCCGAGGAGCTCGCCCTGACATCCTGCCAAACGGTCAAGGTCAACAGGAAGGGGAGGGCCTTAAGGACCTCCAGAGAGGAAACAGAGGTTCAGCTCCACACTCTTCAAGATCTGACTGAAGCCATCTTGGCGTATGGTAAAAAACAGGTAGAATTTAAGCCACCAATGAACATGTTAAAACATAAAGCAAAAATAAGGTATAATGTAGAAGTATAGTGGAGAAATTGTGTGTAGCATTGTGGATTTCAATTAATGTGAAAATAATAGATGACATTTTTTCCCCAGACTTCATTGTGGCTCTTTGAATGAACTTTTGGGGGATTATACAAAGCACTGAAACCCAGAAAGGCTGATATGTTAAATGCAGAGTCAAGTGTTAAAACCGGTTCCCCTCTGTCATATTTCTCCAGTTAAGAGGTCCAGAACTGCCACAAGTGAGCCTTTGTGCAGACCCGGACGAAGTGTGGCACAAACCAGACAGACAGGTCAGGCGGCTGTAAACCACTGCCCAGCCGGGGGTGGGGGGTGGGGGGGAAGTAGGCTCACGTCAGGAGAACCTTCACCGCAATATCGGTTAGCCAGGTCAGGTAGCAGGACTCTATTCCAGTCCGGAGAGTTAAAGACAGTGACAGAGGGCTGTATATTAACATCTTTCCGACACCATAATCCCTCAGTGGGGCCGTGCAGCAAGTTGCAGCAGGAGCACCTGCACTGGCCTGATAAGCTTGCAGCCTATAGGCTCCCCACACGCTCACCGCTCAAGGTGTCTCCAATTTCATCACATTCCAAGCCAATCAAACTGCCAGTTTAAGTAATTTATCCTGATTGGCCTGAGGTGCACATGAGCTGAACATCTTAATGAAGTTGTCCTAAGGGGCTTTATATAAGCTGACAGTCCAAAGTCTATCTGCTTGCTTTCTTGTATGCAAATATGGGGCAGGCCTTGGCAGTAGCTTAATTATATGCAGATTAAGGATTCTGTCCTTGAGTCAGACATGAATCTGTAGAGGCAGAATTAGAGGAACACAGCTCACAGTCAAGTAGAACGCACACACACATGCAAATTTAGGTGGAATGTGTAGGAAATGCTTCTTTGCACTGACCTAAATGAAACATCCTTTTGACAAACAGAATGAAGATCTATTTAGGATCAGGACAGTCAAATTGTTTTTTGAGCACCTTTCAACACATATCCCCATTCCATGGTTTTTTAAAATTATTTATCTTAAGTTTAACAATTCCCAGAGAAACTGCAAAGCTGACCTCGGATCAGTAGTTCAGGGCAACTCCTGGAAGAACATAAAGCAGATGCATGCGATCCGAACAGAGTTCCAGCCCATAACAGGGAAAGGATGCAGGTGGGGAAAGCCTGAATGTGCTAATCAGTGTGTTTAGGGAGAGGGATGCACCCCGCCAGGAGGTGGGGGCCCTCCGTGTGGGTGGGGGCCCTCTGTGTGGGTGGCCCATGCGCTCAGCCCCCATCTGTCACATTCACACTACAGCTGAATGTAAACAGCACAGGTGTGTCCCGGGTGGGCAGGATCTTACGACGGCCGGCCCCGCGCTGCTTATCGCCGCGTGTCAGAGGTCACGTCAAGCACGGTCATTCTTTCAGCAGCAGACGACGATACGCAGACAAAGAAAGAAATAATCACTACATCACCAGAGATAATCTAGAACAAACTCTGCGTGCATGTAAATCAAAACTAAACACGAATGTTATATAAACAGGGGACAGCCTCTGTGGGTCACTGCCAACCCCTCCCTCTGCCTTCTGTCTCTGTGGGTTTCTTAAGGTAAAAGCTATCAAAATACTGATGCCTCTGCTTGCTGAACTATTTAACATGCTAACACCTGGTTCCAATTTAATGTTGTAAATGTTCAACTCTGAGGATCAAAACCTTTAGGACTCCTCATTTCAAAGTATTTCGGGGGAGTGAATCCAAAGAGCTCCAGCCTGCACCTCGGCAGTGGCCTCCGCGTGCTGCACTTTCTCCGTGCTGCATTCGGAGGGAAAACATATCATATTTACAAAGTCAGAGCAAACTGTAAATAATAGAATATACTATTGTCTTGCCTCAAAAGCAGAAGAAACATTAGAGAAGCATTTTCTCAGTTGCAGGACTCAAGAAGGCAGTGAACATCAAAGGGGTGTAAGAGTTATACGTTCTCTTCTCAGTCCAAGGCCAAGATGGGATGCAAGTCCAGTCTCACTCAACGTGTCACTCATCTCTCACACTCACACCGGGGGCCCAGAGCAGAGCACGACCATGTGACTCATCTCACAGGTGAAGGTCAGTCCACCCTGAACCCAACCTGGCAACCAGATGCTGACCCAGTTACTTGTAGTGCTAGATGAAGCCATTAATGTTTTAAGCAGATGCTGCATTCAGGTTGCGTAAGAAATGAATACCGATATCGTAATTCATGGCGTATTTCATACTTGTTATTTTCATTTATAGCTCTTCAAGCTCCATGTGGAATCCTCTTTTTTCGCAGGGATGGAGGAGTATACTTCCTTCCAAGGTCAGGCCGACCCGGGGTGCCCCAGAGGAGGGCAGGTGAGATATCAACCACGCTTCCTCTGCGCACCGCGACCACAGGGGCCTCCCTCGGGGTCTCTCCCACCCATCACCCCCGGTATGACGGCCAGCCGCTGGGGACCTCACCAGGCACCAGGTACGACATGTTTACCAACCGGGGTACACAAACAGTCCTACGGCTTAGATAAAGACACGATTATAAAGATGAGATTTGTTTGGGTAAGTGAGATTCACTGAACTGCAATACCAGCAAATACGAAGAGCAAGCCGTTCATCGGGAACTGTTTGGTGTAGTCCATCATTTTATTACAGGGGCTCCCATTCAGTGGGGAGATAATTACATCTTTATGATACGTTTAATAAACATTCACCTATGAATGCCTGCCATTCATGACTAGGCTAGGAGTTGTTTGGTGGGATTAGCGCTTTCTCTGTGGGCTTTCAGCTGCAGGAGTTTGCCTTCTTCTCCATAAAATTTCTTTGGACCGCACTATTAGCTTCACATGCAGAATGTTTGCTAATCAAGTTTCAAAATCTCTTATTATAAAGATTTGGACACTGTTATTAATTTCACCACTGCCTTGTGCGGACTTTCCAGCAAGGAGCTCACACATCTCAATGGATTAGTGTTAATGTTCTTCGCAGATGACCCCGTGACCTTTATTGCAAGCGGACCAGGGAGGCAGTTGACAACGAGAGATGTGAAGAGCCTTAAAACCACATTGGAGCTTCCCCAAGTTCAGATGAGCGCAATCTCTGAAGAAGAGTCTAGTGCGGAGGAAGAGTGGGCGGGGCAATCTGATGGTCACATGGTCCGTCTAGTAGCTATGCGTCTTTAACCAGTGGCTAAGCTACCATCTTCTTTATTTAATCCAATCTAGATTCAATTTAAGACAAAAGGTACAAATTAGAATGAAACCTGGTGTTAACGCATCCAGTAGGAGTAGTCTAAAGTGTTCACTTCTCTTTTATTAGTCCCGTCATGCTTTAATTGTGTTCCTAGTTTCCTGATGTTTGCTCTTTCTGTAACTATATGATTGTAATACTCCTAAGAGCTTTTCCATGTGATATCATCAACTGAGGTACTTAAGAGGTCAATTTATAACTTACCTTCTGATCTTGAGCCACATTCGTTTCCACCTCCTTGCCCGTCTTTGTCAGTGATGCGTCCCACTATTGTTCTGGAAGGCACCTGGGCCTCTGAACATAGAAATAAACAGAATGAACAGAAATGGCAACACATCTATTTGAGGCTGTTTATTCGAAACATTTCAAACAGCATCGCACAGTGTCACTGGCTGCTGTCAATATATATTTTTTCTTTGTACACAATTTGACATTGACTTCAAAGGCCCTAACCTTTTGCTCAATAGCTTTTATCTCCCTCACTCTGGCACACACTCACCAGGTCTCGGAGTGTTTGGCCGCCTGTCCAAAGGACATAAACGCTCAGTGGAAAGACGACGCAACAGAGCCAGGTGGCGAGGGGAAGGGCCGCTCTGCCTACACGGTCCTGCGTTTGGGATGCGCTCACCTTTCAGGAGTCAGAAGACACACAGAGGAAGCGTTCCAGCAAAGCCATGGTCAGTGCCACCTCCCCTAACATGATAAACCTCAATAATAAACCTCTAAAATTGCCCTTTTGCCATAGACACTGAAAATTATGATTTTATGATTTGGGATTTTACACTGCATAAAGTGCACACACAGTAAATTACATTATGCATTTTCATACAGCTCATCTATCAGTAATGTCAGTGCAGACATTAATGATTTGTGACCTGTTCCTGCTTTAGTGAAACAGTGTGATACAAACACACGCCTGGGGAGAGTGAACACACCACCAAATCCCAGATACAGCCTCCTCCATCTACCTCCCATTGGTCAAGACCTCCCAGCAGGGTCAAACAGCAAGAGCCATAGAGTAAGTTTCCCCAGCACAAAACGTGTGAGACTGCACTGTGACCAGGTGGACCAGACAGATCTCGGCAGATTGCTGGCAAACCAAGTCTTTTAGTGGACTCTGTTTCAGTGTTTGTAGGACCATGTACAATCTGTTGGCTAAAATGACCTTCATGACTATTAGATCTTCGTGATTGTAAGGTCGGTACCGTGAAGGCTGGGGGCGGAAGCGAAGAAAGCCGGGAGGATTCGGTTCCGCGGTTGCCAGATATACGCATCCCTGACGTAAACACAGAAGCCCCATGTCCCATGCCCTCAGAGAGGACCATACTCAGGAAAGTCCTCATACTGCTCCCTTCTGTACCAGAACCAAACGAGACACACCTGCCACATGGTACATTGCACTTTAGTCACCACTACCTCCAACCAAAATATTCCCGGGATGCCACATGTTTGTGTTTGCTCTGCTAGTACACGTGACTCGAGACAGGGAGCCATTTCTCCCTGCCTCTGAGTCATGAAAGGTCTCAACAGAATACCTTAGTATCAGAGCCAAACACTGTAGTATCAGAGTATCAGAGTTTTGTCTCCCACCTGTGTCACAGATGGGTCTCGTGGTCCTCCTGAGTACAAGGCAGTGAGGGAAGACGTCCTGGGTAGTAATGAAGAGCAGAGAGCAGATCCAATCAGAAGAGGGCAAGGCGGGACCCTTGAACATGAATGCTGGTGTAAAGCAGGAGATCAAGACCCCCTCATTTGCTTTGAACCTGAGGAAGACAAAGGTATTGAGAATAATTCACACACGAATGTTGTAACTATGTACATCTGTATTCTATTTAATTTCTTTATTCTATATTCTATTTTTATTCTTTACCATTTTAACAAGTTTAGTAATTTTAAAAAGTTTAGTTTTTAGTAATAGTATCTTGTACAATCAGGAACATTGGTCATGTTGGAACTGTTTAATAAATCCTACCCACAGTATTGTGACTGTTTTTATGTGAGGACAGGATGGCAAACTAGTCATCCAAAACATAAATGTGAGGATGCTGGCAGGAAAAGAGCTCCAGACCTGCTCTGCAAGCGTCAGGGGAGGGTCATACATGTCCAAGCATCACACCAGGAGTTTACATAATACCACAGGATGCTTTGAGGTGTATTCAGTTGGCTAAGCTTCCAAAATCACAATCACAGTGTAAACCCCTTGAGGAAAGCAAAGGCATTTACTGACCAGTTATGCCCAAATTAGTGCCATTTCTGAAAAGGAACGCATTATTTACAAGCTTAAAGGAAAGCAAAGATGCACAGGCTAATGAATCATAGCCCTTTTCACAAGCCCCTTAATAGCAGGTCCTGCCACCCCTCATTTTTCATACAGATCTGGTGACAACCCCTCCTCTCCTCATTAGTCCATGCACGATGTCCCGGCGGCGAATCAAAACGAGTGAAACGCTGCAGACCCGAAGCGTTACAGCAGCAGCGATGTAAGGGGAGCGTGACCTCCGTTCGAGGAGCGATCCCAGCCTCCGAGCGGTTGTCTCGCCCGAGCTTGGCCGAGACTAAATGGAGCCTTCAGAGAAGGCCTTGCGATGGGCGAGCGGCAGCGCGAGCCGACCGCGGGTTGCGGGAGAGATTTCAGGGGCTGATATGATAAATAACAGCATACCAGCTGAAGTTCAGCCATGCCTCGTGAGGTCCCGAGGTTGGACCACCATGGCCAAAACACACCGTATAAGTGTAGAGAGTGTCACGCTGGCACAGAGACCAAAGGAGGACGGAAAAACAGACATGGCGGTCATTGGATATTCACAAGGCTCTACATTCAGAATGACATGTAGCAAAGTCTAAGCTGGGGTTCAAGCCAGTTTTCCTTTAATATTCACCCTGACTCCTGAGACAGAAAGAGTTTATTAAAAGCTGTATTAGATTTGAAAACCTTTTTAATCATTATAGATCTCAAGATGATAAAGAAGAGAAAGAGATCATAGTAACACAGTCAATTATTCTGGAGCCAAATACACATTATTCCTTTAACTCGTTCCATTTCAGAGCATCAGACCACTCCAGGTCTGCTGCCTCCCATTGCTGGTCATAGGGGTCCAGGAAAGCAGAGTTCTATGGCTGCCTACAGACAAGACCCTGTAGACCAGACAGAGTCTCAGTCTGGCATCATCCGAGGCAGCCTTCCTCTGGAGCTGAGAGGTAACCCACATGACCTTCTACTAAACCTGCTCAAGATGTTCTGTGCACCAGCCAGATTTCTGCCTCACTTTGAGGAGGTTTGGGGTCCAGGAGAGCTGGTTCCCCATTTTCCTGTGTCCCCGTTGGTGACCACCCTCAAAGAATATGTATTTACAAAGACTTAGCGACCAAAAGATGCTAGCTTTTTAAGCATTAGAACATCTACGTACGGCACCTCGTCCACTCGATATGAAACGAATACATCAACAGCTGATTAAAAGCTTGAAAGCGTGGACAATGAGACGAACCTCAGAATTTCATGTCAAACTTCCCCTGATGTTATCTGCATCTTGATTTATGTGCTCACTCCTCTGCGTGTGCTTTCAGAGTGTCAGAAGGGCGGCGCACTGGGCACCTTAATAATGGGTCCTGCTGGGGAGATCATACGCTTGTCTCTCTGGGATCCCTTAACCAAGACCGAGGACCACCCAGTTCTGGATGACGCCACTGCGGAACATGGTAATCAAGACTCTACCTGGACTTTTACCATCTGTTCAGTTAACAAGGAGATGATGCTCCTGGTCCTTACAGTGTTTACATGAAGGGAGCAAAATTGGAATAGGCAAATGATTAAAGAACGTGGTTTGTTTAAAAGGACGCAATAAAAAAGTTCAGTCACGGTCATTCGGCAGAAAGTTTAGGTCAAGCACAGTCATACTGTGAAGGTCAAGAGGTCAACTAGACAAGAGGATGAAACATGGAGGAATAGACACAGTGAAGCAAGACAGGGAGGGAAAAAAGCAAACGAACTTGCATAACACTCGTGTTGTTATCCAAAGTTCTCAGGATTATGACTTCTGAAGGAGTTCTGGAAAAACCTTGGACTATATTACTGGAGGAGCAGCATCCGCCCACAGGTTAGTGTCTGCCCAAACAGGACAACGGAATCAGGAAATGGTGCTAATTTCAATGGACATGTTGAATGTTCTTGAATGTAATGGCACATGGAGCCATTGTGTCTATAGTCTGTAGTCTGAAATGCAGTCTGCCTGGAGCTGCATTCTGTGAGAACACACTGCAGGCAAGATGTTTGTTTTTACTGCCATCTCAACGTATTGTAGAATGGAGTTTTATGGAGTTCACATTTTTAGCCAGCCACTGCTCCATACCAACACACTATTCTCGTACACTTCATCCCACATAAATACAGACAGGTAAAACTATTAGAATGCTATGCGCACATGCACCCGGCCCCTCCCCCTCCACCGCTCCACATCTGGTAGTGTTTTGCAGCAGTGAGGTATCCCGGCCGGAGAAACTCGATCCCCCCCCAGGCCAGGGCCTAATCCCAGCCTCGGAGTCTGTGTGACTGACAGAGGCTGTGTTTTCTCAAGCCGACCTCCGGAGCTGCTCTGTTTCCTTTATCCTGTCACTGGTCAGAAACCCAACCCCCACCCGACCTACTCTCCCAAAACCCCCACCCGACCTTCTCTCTCCGGTCTACTCCATCTACCCTTGCTGTATCCTTCAACACCAACCCCCCCTACCACCAACTGCCCCCCCCCCCCCCCCCCCCAGAGCTAGGCCTCCTTAGAAATCTACATGTTCTAAATAAAGATTCTTAAAGATTCTTTTAGCAAACAGCAAACATCTAACATTGGCCATACACCATGCTGCAACACATCGCAAGAACTTATGAGGAAGGAGCAGAAACACTGCTTAAGATACAAAATAACTCGTTACATAATACACTCAGATTGTTATAACCTAGAGTTAATGAGCATAAATGAAAACTTGAATAAACGCTCTAGAGAAGCCTGTTCATACCAAGTTCTGCCTTAAAATCGGTTTCACAGTTCAACAGTTCCAGTGGTTCCGTCTCCAGAATGTTACTCTGAGTTCGAAAGCCAATATATGTGTGTCCTAATTCAATTAGCATGAATGTAAACTCAAAAACAAGCTCTAGTGAAGCTGGTTCATATCAAGCTTTTTTTGTGTAAACAATAAAACTGATTTCACAGTTGAACCAGTTTAAATGTTAATTTACCCATTCGCAAAGACACTTATAAATGTTACCCAGAACTCTGAAGCCAGTACACACACATATATATATGTATATATATATATATATATATATATATATATATATATATATATATATATATATATATATATATATATATATATATATATATGTCATTGAGATTTCCAGGAGATGCCCCTATGACTGTCTACACATTTCAACAATGTGCTAACAAGTTCATAACCAAAAATAGTCAGTGATGTAACCTAGTCAGTGCAGTGCATTGTGGGATACATGACGGGTCAGAGTTGGTTGGCATACATTATAGCTTATTTGGAAAGGTGAGTTGGAAAGACAGCAGCCATGTTCTCTTTACTGCCTTGTTTATTTGTGGGGATAAGCATGGACTATGTTTCTAAGACACTGTGATCATCCCACAGGATGCGGAAAGCTATACGAGTAGATGAAAATTAATTATAGAGGTTTGTCAGTTTACAAGTGTACCACTCATTCAAAGACAGTTCGATGTTAACTCGTTAATTCATTCGTGTTAACAGGCGCTGTTTAACTAGTTATCTGGTGTTTTTAAGTGTTCAACAGTTGGGTTAGCTAACATGTCCAAAGTAACTACTGGCCTCTAGTGGACATTAGTTATTGAGCTGCCAAACTGTAATGGGTCATTTAGAAAAATAAAATTATCTTTAGAGCAATTAAATAGATGTACAATAGCACAGTCAGAACTGTCCCAGTTTAAAAATTGACATCAAACATAGTGGTACCAGATTTATTCATGCCATTTTCTCCAAGAGGCTTACAGGACTAGAACAATAGCTTACTCGAGAGAACGCCTATAGCATGATGAAGTACATTCATCGGATTGTTGTTTGTTTATTTTTTAAAGTTTCCCATATTACAGTTAACTGGCTTGGGTTTTTTTACCTCACTCTGTAAGGACAATGGTAAAAGGACTAACGTTTACACAAGCTAACGGTTCTTGAGTTTGATTGAGGAGAAAAGGTGTGAAATAAACACGTCTCTTTGCATTAGAGTGATATGTGTTGGCCTAGATTCCATTTCCACTGTCTGGTTAGAGAGGGGTCTGATGGGGGTGGAGGGGATTGTAGTGGAAAACTTGAGGGGGGGTGTTTCATTCAATGAAAAGTGAGAGACAGAAAGAGATAAAGATCAAGCAAAAGGGAAAGGGGGAGACAGAGAGGGGGAGAGATTGAGGGAAAGTGAGAGAAAGAATAGCAAAAAACAGGAGAAAAGAGTATGAGTGAGTGAGAGTGAGACAGTAGAGACAGAGAGAATGAGCATGAGTGAGTGAACTAGAACAGGCAAGGTAGAGAGAGAGGTAGAGAAACACACTTTCAGTTGGCATCATGTTGGACTGGACTCATTTTGGATGAACAGTAGGAGACGTTGACGGGCATGAGGATGAGGAGGGTGAGGAGGGACGAGCGGCCTGCGGAGAAACACCCGGAGTTTCCCTCACTGCAAACGCGTTTACCCCAAAAACGTGGAAGAAACTGCAGAGCAGCCCTCAGGAGGACGGGGTCACTGTTACACTGGGCAGAGCCCGAACGGCTGGGCTTGGCTCCCCTCCTCCCCCTTTCAGTCTATCTGCTTAACACACCCTTTTCCCCTTCTCTCTGACTTCAAAGCGGTCCTGGAACCCATTAAAACAGACAGACTCGTTGAAAAATAAACGGCGGGGCAGTGCGGGGCGGACGGGCCCCTGTGCGTCTGTTTGTGTCTGCGTGTGCAGGCTGCAGGCTGCTGGGTCTCTGCTGGGTCTGATCTACTACCCACAGGCGTAAAGCAAATACCACAGGCCCTATAGGCAAACACTGAGCATGCTCACTTTGTCTCCCAGGGCTCAAGGCGTAGAGTAAATAAAACAAACATCTGACGTTTTAATGTGCGTGTATGTGTGTGTGTGCGCACAAGTGACACCGTGTGTGAGTGAAGGAATAAATACACTTAAAAAAAGCAGTCAATCCTGGTGTTAACTGTATGTCAGGTTTACTACTGTCTGTGTCACTGATGAGGCTGAATTTAGTGGAGACTTAAAGTGTTATGGGAATAAACAGTTTAAAGACAGTACAGCTGCTGTTACAAAGATTGTTCTATAGTAAGAATTTGAGAATCTATTGCAGACCTTGCAGTTCCCCCTAGTGGACTAAATCTGTATCACTACAAGGATAAAACTAGCTATACAGGGTGAAATATGCATAGACGTCATTATTATTTAGATAGCATTTCTTGGATGGAATTCCAGTTCTGTCCACTGAATATGGAAGTGCTGAAAACGTTGTAGCTGTTTCACCATCATCATAAAACGTACGTGTTGCTCAGTGAGAATCAGGCGTAAAGTGCTGATTTCAGTGTGCTTGCCTCAGACTGGCTTCATCAGCAGTGCTGTAGGAACGCATGATGCTTTGGGTTCTGTAGCACGTGATATCACAGGTCACATAGGGGTCATAAAGATCCATATTTATGTTTTAGCTTAGAGACCAGTGGTTTCAGGGGAGCAATATGGCTTTGAAGCATGCAAACTGGGAACAGCAAGGCATTGTAACAGGAAAAAGGGCATTTTGTTCAAATCAAACATGAGTCAAAAGCATATGGGAATTTTTTTTACCAGTTCACCGTGATGAATGCTTTAGGAAAAAAGTCAGAAGAGCCTTTTCTAATGTGTCTCTAAACTACTACCACTGATACAGGCTAGACTGCAAAATCCTACTTTGTGTAGAGGAGTAAACATTGTTGGCATCTATAGCTACATCTCGAACCTAAAGTGAAGTGTGACCAGTGCATGTGATACTCTACTTCCTGAAGCGCTGGTTGGCGACGGAGCGGAAGAAGGCCTCCAGAACCCGGGTGCTTCCGTGAAGGGCACAAACGAGGAGATCCCGACACCGCGGAAGGCCCGGACACCTGACCGCACAGCGCCGGCTCAGACGGTGATGCCCTAGCGCCATGGGAAGACTGAGAAATACGGACAGAACCGATAGAATCATGTGCACTGGTGCCAGGCAGATCTATGACATGTATTTGGACATGGCCACTTGTTGAACCAAGAATGATTGGTTTTGACGTTTTGATCATCACACTGCATGTCTGTCTGTGTGGTGTCCAAGGATAGAGCTCCCGTTGACTACACCCATCCCGTGGAAGCGATGAAAACCTCTGGCACTTATGGGAATGGAGCTATAGAGGAGCAGGTGAGTGTTCCATCTCACCTGCATGTGCTCAGTACCTGGTCTGTTCTAATAGTCTCAGTCTGATATCATCTCTTAATTTCTACCAAGGCCTGCACACCTGAGGAAGGCTCAGGGAAGGAGAAGCACTCTGCAGAACACCAGCCCCATAGCAACAGTAAGTGCCTGGATCAGTACTCACCTAGCAATGTTTGCTATCAATATTGATTTATAGCCCCTAACCTTTCATATTTCATATGGTTTTATTCTCTGGGACTCGATCTGAGGTCAGCAGAGAAGCATAATACATTTGGCCATAGTTTCCAGAGAACTCACATATGACAAAAAGATCTGTAGTTCTTTCCTCAGGGACCAATACCAAGGCACAGAGCAGAAGAAGGACAAGAGGTCCACAGCCTGAGGGTGGAGGGACTCCGGGGTCACTGCAGTCCAAATCCGTGTCTGCTAGCAGCCTTCAAAGAACAGCTCTGTCCAACCGCACAGCTGCCGAGGAACTTTCTCATAAAGCGAAGACCAAACCCCAGATGGAGTCGTTCAAACATTCAGTGTAAGTAAAGCTGTTGCAGATTTGAAAATGTTCCATAATGCTCCTCACAAAGTTGTTTATGTCGTTGTGTCCGTTCTGATTCTCACAAAATGGGGTCGATTGTATTTAGCACAATAATAACAGAAATGTTTTTAAGAGTTAGTGAAAGAATAGTAAATTTTTTCTACTGAAATACCAATTATTTTCAGAAAATAATATATAACCACCCCAGCTATAAGATAGGCCAACTCTATCCCAGTCTGGACCAGTAGACCAACTCTATCCCAGTCTGGACCAGTAGACCCACCCCAGCTTTAGTTGGCCACTCAGTATTCCTGCCACCTCGCCTTATCTTCCTTTTTGTTCTCCTTCTACTTTACACCACTGTGACAATCAAAAGACTCCCCCGTGTGTGTGTGTGTGTGTGCGCGCCTGTACTTTGGTTGTGCACACACACACACACACTCACACAGGGTCATGACATCAGGGTCAAAGATCAGGCTGAGGTCAAGCAACCTGTCTCTGCCAGGTTCCACTCATTAATATCCTGTCTAATTACCGCCCGCATTCCTTCCTCATTCGCTCCGTCTCCAGTCCTCTTTGATTGTGTCTCAAGTTTCGGACACGGCCTCTCTCTCGTCATCAGGGGGTGATGGAGCACGCATTAAAGCTCCTCTCTTCATCACAGCGCTTTATCAGTAAATCCCTCCCTCGGCCACGCTGTGCTATATTTCACACTGAACCTCCATCTCTGTCCACCCCATGACTGCAGCGAAGTACAATTTTTTTCCGATCCCCACAGCCCCGGTCTAGGAAAGACTCGGTCCAGGAGAGCAGGTGGGGAAGAAGATGCAGAAGTCGTCCAAACGAGGAAAGGGAAGACCGGAAAGAGAAAGGAAGAGTTTGATCAGGACCGCAGAAGGTTTAGAGAGGACGCTCACTCAGAGGACACGACTCCGCAAACGGACGTTGACGCGGAGTCGCTCCATGCTGACGTCACTGCAGACTCAACTCCCAGTGGCCCGAAGCGAGTGAGTTATGCTTTCAATTACTGAATCGGCCGTGATGAATCACCTCTGTATTCTCAGCGCCGCTTTCCTTGTTCCTTTTGTTATTGTGCGTGTCTGTAGAAGGAAAAGAAAACAGAGGCGGAGGATGAGAAACCAAAGGCAGAGCCCACAAAATCACAGAGCAAAGCAAAACAAGGGAGAAAGAAGGTCAAAGGTCAAGCAGCATTTGTTGTGGGTAAGTTGTGCTATTTATTTACATCATATCAATGCCCCAGAGTGTCGGGTCATCTTTAATCCTGTTGTGTTTAGGTAAACCGAGGACATCACAGGAAGTAAAGCAGAGTACAAAGGAAGTAGACAGTCCAGAGAGAGTGAAAACAGCCTCTGACACAGAGGTGAAAGAGGCAGAGGAAGATCTGTCAGACGTGCGTGCCCTCTGCGATGGCGTTCCTGAGCACTGTGTGGATGCTGATCTGCTCACGGTTTGCCCAGAGGACCATGTGACTACGGACTCCAGCAGATCACTCAACTCTGCCCACTCCGTAGGCACAGAGAGCTCTAGGAGAAGCAGTAGAGCAGCAGCAGAGTCTGGGCCCTGTAGTCCAGCTCCACCCACCCCACGTTGCCCCTCCCCCCACTCCTCCTCCCCCCGCTGCCCCTCCCCCCACCGCCCCTCCCCCCGCCAGCCAGCTGCAGTACAAGCACACCATCCTACATCAAACCCTTCCAAGTCTCCATCAAGTGCTGATGTGAGTAGTTTTTTAAGGTTTCAGGCAGTAATGTTTCACAGTATTATTATCCCAAAACAAATAGAGGAGTCCTGTTAGAGTGGTAAAAACACTCACTGGTTATTGTCCATTGTCTTCATAGGATCTTATCACAGTTTCATTACTGACTCACTGCAGTAGTGAGGAGAAACAGCTCTGTGAAGACATGCATGGCCTCCTCACTCACTTTAGCCTGAGGAGATGTCAAAGGTCTACATCTGTAGCGCTGAACTTCTGTCCTTAAATCCAAACCCAGACTCTGGTTTTACTGGCTAGCCAGATATAGCAAATGTTCAATGTATTACTTGTTATTGTGGCTTTCGGGGGCAGAGTTGAGGGTCGCTGATTTAAATTGATTCCATCTCCTCAGGCGAAAGGCAACGATGAGGCCATGAACATGAGGGAGACCACAGCACTGGCTCAGAGGGCAGGACAGCGCCGCCTAGAGGTGGAGAGGAAAAGGAAGGAGAAAGAAGAGGAGAGCAGAAGACGGCAAGAGCGTGAGGAGAGAGAGGAGGCGATGCGTCAGGAGCTGGAGGAGGAGCAGAGGCAGAGAGCTGAGCAGGCCAGGTATGTCCCTCACGACCCGTGCTGAAAGATTCCCTTCAAAACAACAACTGCACACCTTTAATCCAATGACTACGGCCATTATTAGCCACGTTCTGATTCTCATGGACGATCCTCAAGGCTGAGAAAGCTCAGAGAAGAAGAGGAGACACAGAGAGAGGAGGAGAGAGAGAGAGAACAGCTGAGGAGGCAGCGGACCCAGTTGGAGCAGGAGAGGAGGAGGCAGGAGGAGAAGAGGAGGCTTCTGGAGTGCCTCCAAACGGAGAGGCGAGAGGAGGAGCAGAGACGGGCAGGTACCCGGCCTCGAGTGTGTACTGCGGCCTACCTGCATACTCACCAACCAACATGCATTAATATTCATGAACACAAGCATGAATATTCATGAACACAAGCATGAATATTCATGAACACAAAGCATGAGTATCCTGTCAGTATGGGTAACCGAACGGCTGTGGGGTGTGTAGCCGAAACGAAGCGTCGACTGCAAGAGGAGGAGGTGCGACGACAGGAGGAGTGGAAGAAGCTGCAGGAGATGGACGAGACGGAGAGACTGGAGTATTTACGCAGGCAGCGAGAGGAGGAAGAAGAGAGGAGGAAGGCGGCGGAGGAGAGGAGGCGAGCAGAGGAGGAAGCGGCCAGGCGGAGTGAAGAGGAAGCAGCCGCGCTGGCTGAACTCTTCCTCAGGTACTCCCACTTCTCCTTCAAACTTCAGTCTGGACCCAGGGGCCGTTCCTCTCTCCACAGACACAATGTCACTACACGACCATAATGTAGTTTTCACACAACGGCTTGGCTGTACAGTGACAGAGCAGCAAAGGCGGGGGAATCCCTACGTAACACGCTGAACCTGAACGCTGAACCTGAACGCTGAACCTGAACGCTGAACCTGAACGCTGAACCTGAACGCTGAACCTGAACGCTGAACCTGAACGCTGAACCTGAACGCTGAACCTTTCTCTTTCAGGCAGAGGGCAGCACTGGAACAGCAACTGAGGTTCCACAGGGGTCTTTTTGCAGAGGCCGCGGGTCTGGAACAAACACAAGACGTCTCTCGCCCATGGGTGTTCTCCTACTTTGCCCTGCTGAAACTGCTGGGCTTAGGGGAGGAGTATGACGGCACACAGAAGTCCGAGTGTTGAAACCGCATGGCTAAGACTCATAGCTAAGACTCATGGCTAAGACTGTTCTCAGGCTGTAGGGAGTCTTTCTGGTGCCAGACTGCTTGGCTTGGCATGAGTTGGAAACAAGACTATTGTTTTACTAATAATAAAACAGATATCAGATTAATACTAAATTGAGAAAATGCTATGATAAAAATGAATGATTTGTCTAGATTTTTCAAATATTTTTGTTTACATATTACAATAACACTTAATATTGAAACAATATGAAAGAGTACAAATGGTACAAGTTACTCAATGTAAAAAGAAAATACACAAATTACACAAGTTTCCAGTAACATGGGGAAATTAGACTAGAATTTCTTCACAAAACCACTTATTGTTTTCATAACTATATTACTTATAGCAATGTAATCCAGGCTTGACAGTTAAAAATATGTAAATGTGGATCTCTACTGAGATATATAGAGCGCTTGCCAATAAAGAATTCTTCTAAGAGAAAGTTCTGAACCTTTTTCCAACTGCTTTACGAACAAGTCCACACACACTCACACTCTCTCTCTCTCTCTCACACACACACACACACACACACACACACACATACACACACACATACACAAACACACACACACACACACACACACACACACACACACACACACACACACACACACACACACACACACACACACGTATAAACACATCAAAGAACATGGAAAGTCTACAGGAAAGACAGACTGATGTAGGTGAAAGAGGGTAGGACTGGTCACTGTAATGACAGAGGCTACATTAAGTGTCAATAGAAAGAGATCTCAACAATACCACCAAAACAGAAACCAGTTCCCATGATAATTAATGTCCTTGAGGACACTTTGCATTAAAGGGACAAACCCACCAGCTGCTATACCGGATGACATCCAACATCAGCTTCCATACATTTTGCGGTTAGTAATAAATGTCCACTGACATCTCAGAGACGGTGTTCTAGGCTAGGAGTAGGCTAGGAGATAAGCAAGGACAGGTTACATTATGAAGTTGATTTAAAAGAACAATGTCTTACCTTCTTATCTGGAACTGCTTTACTCCTGAGGATCCGGGTTTTCATCTTCATCTTAAAATACATTTCAGGCCTTCGATGGTGTGGAAATGTGCCGACTGAGCTCGAAAAACGACGTGAAGCTTGACAGAACAAAGCGCCATTATCGCTAGCACACAGACTAAGTAATCAGGTGTGGCCTCAAGACCACCGAGGATCACTGAGGCTCACGTGCTGAGTCAACAGCACTGCGGCATTGTGGGTAAATGTCCCCAGCTCCTCCAGCCATCACTTCAGACAGAGGAGAAGGAGGAAAATGAGGGACGTCCATCACTTCTGCTTTATTCATTTCTGCATTTAATGCACAACTGGTTCTTCCACAACCTCCGACTTAATAAATTAATGAAGCGTTCACATGTAACAGAAGAGAAACGTACAGACACACTGCATAGATGTTCTACTCCCACACACTCAGTGATTCAGTCCCCGGGGTCACTGTGAATGCCCGCTGGCGGTGACTCTGGGTTGCCCCAGCCTCAGTCTCTGGGTGGCGCTGCTGAGATGTCCCCGTGTTTCGCCTCACTGCCCTCTTTCACCAGAACCTCCTCCACTGAGGCTCTCAGCGCTGTGGAGAAACACAACCCTTCTGCTCAGGTCCAAACCTGCACTGCAACCCAAACTCAATCATTTAATTACTGCTCATATATTTTGGATAGCTACACAAATCCCCGACTCTTAAATATGACTAGTCCTCTAAAACACTGTGGCTTTACTAGCTCTACGTCTCACCCAGGCCAGACGAATCCACGATCTGCACTGGAATCGTCCGTCCATCTTCCAGTAGGATCTGCGTCACACCAGTCTCAGTGGGCCCAGCCTCCATGGTGGAGATGCTCACCAGTTGGCCCATTCCAAGCATGGCAGGGGGCTCAGGCAGGGATACAGTCTCCCCTCCTGATGGGCTGGACTGCAGGAAAGACGCAGGGCTCAGGAATACAGCCTGAGGATGCAAGGGATTGGAGGGTTCCAAGGGCTCTGTTGCTGAAATAGGCTGTGGTGCAAGAGAGCCCTCTGTTGGACATGTGGCAGACTGCAGTTGGATACCCTGCCGCACAAGAAGAAAGTAATAATATACTTATTAATAATATTAAAATAATAATAAGAATATTACTGAACATTTATGAATAAAATTAATAGAATTAACAACAACACGACATTTGCACTAATTAGTGCACTAATATGCACTAATGTTCAACAGATGCTTTAGTTAATTATGTCTAGGAAATCCAGACATACTGAATTAGAAATGCATGGATTCTGCTCAAAACTGCTCTCTGAAATGAAACTTTATAAATAAATGCTTGAAACAAATATCCGAGAACTTCAGCACCAACAATGACCAAGGCAACTTGGCGACTGGATTATCCTGCGCGGTGGTCACATCATGTGTATGTGTGGGAGTGTTTCATTTGGAGTAGTGGTGTCAGGATGATCTTACCTGCAACTGTGCAAATATTTTGGGCTGCAGGGAGGTGAGAGAGCCAAAGAACTGGACAGCTTCTGGACAGAGTGTGTCGCCTCCTTCTAAGAGCCCTTCCTTTGGAGAGTGGACTAAGGAAAGAAGCCAGATATTGTGAAGGAATTTCCAACACTGCAATACAAAAATAATATCTTAACTTATTTCTACTAAATTGACTTATTGCACTGGCAGGTAATTTTGTTTCTGTCAAGAAATGAATACCTGGAAGAAATTAAATTATCTGCCTCACAGATGATATGTTCACTGGGTAAGATACTTCATAATTAGTAAATTAAAGCCTTAGCAATAGGTTGAATATTAGTTGTTTTAAAATACTTTAATTTATTAGTCATTATGTATGTTATCAATTCCACAGACTTATTACCATTTATAGAGGCTGGGGTGAGTGTCAGGGTCACAGTTTCTGTAAGAAAGTTCTCCGTCTCTGACTTCCACTGTGAGAGTTGAACAGACACATCAAAATCAGTTTTCTAAAATCTTCAGAGCCCTTTCTACACTGGAGAGGCATGTTGGGGGTTCACGAATGTCCACACCTCTGTGTCCGGGGAGGCCAGCACTCCGTCGCTCAGCTGCAGGGCCTTCTGGGCCTCGTGGATATGGTTCTTGATATCGTTGACAGTGGGGAAGTAGCACAAATTGTGTCTCTCTGGTACCGGATCTGATTTGAACATCTCACGTTCTACAAACTTCCTGATATAAAGCAAGAAAGAATATATTGTTGCTGGCAAAAATACCTGTTAGTTTGCCTCCAGTCTTTTAAACATTGTGTAGCATGTAGCCCTGACCACTAACCATTAAGTACTGAAAACAGCCAAAGGGAATAACACACTGCATACCTAAGCTGCTTCCGGACATTATAGACCTGACTACACCCCTGTGCAACCAACGCATGGATCTTCTCTGCCACTAGAGGGTGCAGTCGAGACAGAACTGGACCACCACCCTGTGCCTCTGCATCTTGCTCTTCTTCTGCACCCTCACTTCCAATCATCTCCTCCTCCTCCTCCTCCTCCTCCTCCTCCTTTAGAAGGCCAGGCTGCTCAGGGAGTGGAGGGAGGATAATTGTGTCTACATCATGATACAGGTGGGCTTTTTGGGTAGGGAGCTGAATGTAATACCTGTGTAGTAAAAAGAAAAAAAAAGTCTGACTTTGCTAAGGACAGTTAATCCCAAGTTAGGTAGCAGTGATGTAGATCACAGAGATCTCAGTATATACCGTATGACACCCCCAGTGTCCCATAGTTTCTTCTTTAGGTTAAAGAAGGCCTTCTCCTGCTCTTGTCGTACAACCTTCTTGTCCACTTTGGGGTCAACTGGAACCTTGTACTCTGGAAATTTCCGTACTTTCTTAATATAGATTCTGAAAGAGGAAGAAATCAGTACTAAAAGCTTAGTCCTGTGTTATTTTTAAGCCAGCCGTTGTCTTGCTTAAACGTTGCATAACGTTAATATATCTTCAGTCAGATTTGGCTTATTTAATATACCTGGCAGGACAGGTTGCTTTGTAATCAACATTGTGACATGTTTCTTGCACAGGGACTTTCTTGGTCTGGGTCCCTTTTCTCCGTGGCCCAAACTGACATTCCATCACAATAGCCCTACTTCCTAAAAATCAAAAGTGTGGCATATAAGGAAACACATCAATTCCATGATAACACAGCAGGCACACACAGGCAGGTCCCAGATCTGCTCCTGAAGATCTACTTTCTCTGCAGAGTTTAGATCCAACTAAAAAATCCAGTTGATCGATGCCTTCAGCAGCACCTGAATACTAGAGAGAGGCATGTTGGTACTAAACCCTTCAGGGCAGTAGATTTCCAAGACTGGGGCTGAACCAAGGTGTATTATAATACATTTACTGGCAGAATGTTCAGTGAATGAATGATGAAGCTGTCACTCAAGCGTGACCAAGGACTGGCTGGGAGCCGCCCACCCACCGGCGTTAACGAATGGGATGCCATCGTAGGGCACATACTGAGACTTCCACATGAGGCGAGTGGCAGGCTTGGCAGGCGAGGGCGACTGGCGGGTGCCAAACACGCATTGAGTCTGCTGCTTGTGCAGGAGCAACAGCACCTCCAACTCCGCCTCTGTGTTGCAGTAACCTCGGTAGGAGTCGCCAAGTTTCTGTTCAAGTTCCACAAGCCACAAAATCGTTTTGAGATTAAGTGGTAAGCAAGATATTTGCATGGTAAGCGCTTCACACCCAAATGGATATCAGACTGCTTCTGACTACTGCTCAGCTTTGTACTTTATTTTAAAAGTTTGAGAAAATACTTTTGAGTGCAGATTTTAACTTTTTTGTTCTGCTGTACAGACCTCACAGCTGCGAAGTCTCTTTGCCCAGTTCGGTACAGCTGCAGTCAGAGGCTTCAGTGAAGGCACAAATTCTTCTGGAGAACTGATTGGAAAGATGAGAGAAATTCTGCATAACACTCTTCTATCATAACAGTCTCCTATCATAACATGTTCCTATCATACCAGTCTATCATAGAAATCTCCTATCATAACAGTCTCCCATCATAAAACTAATATCACAAAAGAAGGACAACATTTTAATGCACGTGCACAGATACATGTGATGATTCCAGAAGTTAACATATGAGCAGAAACAACAGTTGATCCAAACACCAAGACTACCTTTTGAAATGAACCTTAGCATCTGTGAAGCTAGGAGGTGCTTCTGTGGGTAAAGCATTAGTTCCACAGTCAGTGGCAGTTTCATCAACGGTTAGCTTCTCTTCTTTAGGAGGTTTTCCTATGCATGTTGCTGTAAAGGAGGGGAAGGATAGTACAGCAGTGTGCTAGTTGGTACTTCTGGTGCTTCAAAAGAAACTGAAGAGTGAATCTTAAGAAATCGTTGCAACATGTGACAGCTAAACTCTCTCGAGGGTACATGGCTAATGTAGGCCTACAGTGAACAGTTCAATGAGTAGCTCAGTGATCAGTTCAATGCTGAAATGTAGATACCGGTTGAGTCTGAGTCTTGCAGTTGGTCTTTGTGCAGTAATATCTGTGCTCCTCCAAGTCGGTTGGACCGAATAACATAAAGCTCTCCGTTCTCAGACTGGCCGATGACCTGTGGAGAACATTTGTGTAAAACAATGTGCATTTATACACAGGACTCTGAACCATAAAATCAGCAATGTAACAGTTGTCCTTTAAATAACATGGGACGACAGGATATAGAAAGTGGAAAAAATATCCAATTTGAATCCAATTTGACATCATTCATTTCAGAGGTTCCACAACCAGAAATATATTGCAATTTTCTAATCTGAATAAACATGATTTTACATAATTTTCCACATATTTTTGGGATTTTTTGAATTTTTATTTGATGATTCTCACCATGCTCTCACACTGAAGAGGCTGTCCGTTAGGATCAAAAATGACAACACTCTGGGTGTGAGCTGAACCTGTGGATGAATTCTGAAGAGATGCAGGATTCTTAATGTCTGGAATAGTAGCCAACTCTTCTTGAAGTTGTCTGTCTGTGTTTGTGTGCAACCCCTACAACAGAGCACAGTGAGTTGGGGGCAAAAATGAACTGGTTCAAGAAAGAATTCAGTTCCTGAATCATTTGGTTCCGTTTAAATCAAGGCCTGCAAAGATTCACTATCCCACCTGAAGCAAAACCTACTATCATAGTACTACTGCACTGATTGACTAGCCTCACCGATTCTGCTCCACTCTCAGAGGGCGTTGTGCTTTTGTCCAAACTGACATTTTCAGCTGCTCTGAAGTCAGGCTGTTGGAATTCACACGTTTTTCTCGCATTTCTTTCTTGCTCCTCCATGTCTTACGTGCCTATAAGAAATAAACATTAATCGAAATTCGATTAATTATTATGAAGTCAGTGTTTGACAGACGTTTTGTACGTGGGACAACATCACAGATTTGTAGAATTAGATTAACTGGGCGAATATATACTTTGGTGTTGTTTCTACAATACGTGGTTGTTTGGACAGAGAGGGACGGTTTGTTGAAAGGTCTGTAGTTTAGTTATCAGGGTGCCATTTCACAGGCAGCAAAGAAGCCTATCCAGCAAACCGTTATAGCTGGCACATATAATGGATAATATGTTGTTTTTTTTTATATTTTGGTTAGCTAATACGTAGCAATACCTAACGGGTGATTGTTTGGCAACTGCTGATTTGATGGAATACCGTCATACTTGTATAGTAAACATGTTAAATGCCGTCAAAATGTCAGCGTTACCCTGTTAGTAAGGTAGCTAGCATCTGATAAAAGTTCCCAGCTCTTGCTTGCTAGTTAGCTCAAGCTATCGGTTTTGTGGCCACATCGTTAACAAAATCCTAAGTGATGGTGCAGCTATCTGATAGACAAAAAATCTACAACATAAGCCAGCAAGGTTTATTAAAATAAACTGTGACTGTAAGAGCTCGTTCTTTTCCAGTCGTATCGCCATATTGCTGTTGTCTATAATGCTAACGGCTGCTATCATTTTTTAACGGACTTGTTGAGGCGAGCAGGAATAAACGAGTCCCCCCAGTCGTGAACTGGAGCTCAGCTCCAGAACGAGGCTGTGGGAGTCGCGTGCAGAGGGGAAGACCTAAAATTCAAAACGAGTCTACTCAACCTCGTCTTCGTCCAGTTCCTGGTCCCTCCAACAAAGTAGGAAGGAAACGCGGGAACTGGAAGAGCAGACGAGCTTTTTGAGGCTTTGAGGCCGCCGTAGTCTTTGTATTTGCATCTTTTTGCCAAACTTTGAAACTTGCTTTATATGCTTTAGTGTACCGTTCGCGATTATAAAATCTCGATGTATATAAAGTCCAATGTAAATATTTAAATAACCGCATGTGGTTAGTTTCGACAGTATTTCAAACTATTTTCTCCAGTACAAATTAAGCAAACTAGAGACTTAGAGATTTGCTGTTCGCAGTGACGGAGAGTGATTTATGAACACACACTTATTTTTGGTCGATAATTTCACAATATCAAAAATAATAAGATTATAAGCACTGGTGTTTGATAAGTAGATCTCCGGGTGACCAGCTGATTCTGTGTCGGACCTACACTAACAGTTTGAACTGTTCCTGTAAGATTAAGACTGGTGTGCTAGGGGCAAAACGAGAGGAACCGGTCCGTAATTCCAGGCTGATAGTGAGGTCTGTGCTGATAGTGAGGTCTGTGCTGATAGTGAGGTCTGTACTGATAGTGAGGTCTGTACTGATAGTGAGCTCTGTGCTGATAGTGAGGTCTGTACTGATAGTGAGGTCTGTACTGATAGTGAGGTCTGTACTGATAGTGAGGTCTGTGCTGCGCGCACAAATTAATTTAGAGGAAAAATAGTGCCAGGACTCCTGGCAGTCGCTCATGACCTTATAAAACACCCCCACTGCAAAATGGCACTATGGCATTTGGATGGTTTTCAAGCGTTTCTTCTTTGAACTTGTGGTATGAGAGTCCATCGTGGTGAATGAGCATATAGTATGTTTTATAAGCATGTGAATGCTTTTAAAGAACATCGGACATGCATGGTTACTGAAACTGAGTTGTATTAATGTCTTTTCCAAACAATGCATTTGATAAAAAGAGAGGCATCTTCATCTATTCAGTTAGAGCCCTTGCTGTGCTGAGTACGTGTCAGGTCTAATTATGTGACTTGGCTTTAAACGGGCTCCCATCCTCCCCCTCCCATGTCATCTCTTACAGGCAGACCAAACAGGCCAAGCCTGGGTTGAATGCATGAATGGAGCCTGGTCAACATGGACCCTTTGAGTTCAGTTCATCTGTCCACCCCCCATCCCTCCCCAGAGATCCATTTCAAGTTAAAGTTTATCAGATTATAAACATTTGGTCTCTTGTAATGTATAAGTGTTGAAAGAGTGAGTCCAGTGAGTAGCTGAACTGTGCTGACGTGGACGATCTTACTGTGGAGGTTCTGGCTGTGTGTTTGTGCTGTCCTGCCCAGGGCTGTGGTCGGTGAGGACACCAGGTGATGGGAGTCCGTGTTTGGACAAGGCCTTAGTCTGTCCTCCGTGTGAACGTTTCCACTCCTCACAAAAGGCAACGGGGTGGATGTTTCAGCTACTGCACATTGACTGGAAAGCCTGCATGACTGATTTCAAACACCTTTTGCCCATATGCGCATAACACCCTCGTGCATGTGTTCGGGCCCAGTTCAGCAACAGCACCAGTGACCCGGTGTGTTTTCTCAGTGCAGTAACACTGTAGACAAGAGCATTACTCCACAGATGCAGGTGAGCAATGCATGTAGATCAGGTTAATTGTGCTTAAATCCCATCAGAGTCAGCAGTTGTCCTGGAAAGACAAAAGTGACCATGACTTGTTTACGGCTGGGCTTCGAAACTCTGAAATAAATGGTCTAAAGTTTGCGTGTTTGTGTTATTTTATTGATTTATAATTCTCAGGGGCAGATCTGTTCAGAACCTGTATTTTTTTACCTGTGTCCTTACAATTTGTACATTTTTATTACTGGTATTACTTTATCTTGTTTTTGTGATGTCAATATTACCTTTATAGGACGCTTTCTGTGAACAGATGGCGAAGCACTTTGTAAGTCGCTCTGGATAAGAGCGTCTGCTAAAATGGGTGTCCGTAGAATATAAGTAAAATATAACTTGTTTTGCTAATTTTTATATGACGTTTCTTAACCATTGTCTTTTCTCTGCCCACATTATTTAAACGACATTTAAATGTATGAATGTACAGGCATAAATGGTAAAATAAGACATATTGTTGGTAATGTCCTAGAGTTTTATGCAGGTTTCTGCTTATCCAGCAGTTACTTGGGTGCACTGCCAAGAAACTTTAAGCAGATATAAATAGGTTTCCCTTTTAAAACTGGGATTCAGTATCATTCCAACTAGGACCGTCTTGTCTTGTCATATGGAGACATGATCTGCGAGTTCTTCCACTAGGTGGCGGATGTGAGCCCTTCTTGGCAGCACGCTGAAAGTTTTATATTTGTTTAAGAGCCCCCGCGTGCCAAGTGAAAAATGTTTTCATTACTTCAGGTTTCTGCTCTCAGCGGGGAAAGAACTAAATCTCTGATGATACTTAAGGTTAAAAGGTTCCGTTTAGCATTCTGGGATTTTCTTTAATATTAACACTTCTGCCACAAGTTGCTTCATATACATACCATAAAGGCTAATTTGAAAAACACCCATGTTTAGACCCATAGATTCAGTTGGGACAAAATAAACAGTCTTATTCGGAGCACCTGCGACTTTATTTATTCGGTTACATACAACCATAGGAACGTTGGAGAGTACATAAACGGTGTGTAAAACATAAAAATAAAGCAACGACAGAAGAAAGGACCAGAGGCCCCGGTGTTATTGGTCTTTGCACGTCTAAATGTTCAATGCAGGGACGATTTGTACAGTCGTCCATGAACTGCGCTTTGAAGCCGGCACTGTGAAGCGGACTGTTGTAAACGTGGCCCAGTCAAACATGACAGCAATGCTGCTTCTCACACACTAAAGCTCAGTCTCATTCTTACAAACTAAGTAGCACACTAATTAGAAAGAGAAAATTAAGGCCACCGCTCTCATCAAAATGTATTAAAATTGCCCCTACACTGAGTACTCTCTACTTAAATATAGATACATGTACTAAAAGAAACAACACGGTTTTCAAACGAGAGCTATGGTACGTTTCTTTTGTAACAGTCGGGGAGAGCTTCATGTTCTTTCGTTCCTGAGTACAAACCCACAACGGTAATTGTTAACAGTGTGTGAACGTGGATTTCAGATGTTTAAGAGCTTGTTTCCGTTTGGGATGGTAGGTGTTAAAAACAGAGGCTCCCCTCACTAATCTGCAACACTGGGAAAAAGTGCACAATTTATTATTATTATTATTATTATTATTATTATTATTAATAAATTGTATTTATTTAAAGCACAAAATAATGCCGTAACAGCAACAAAAAGCAAAAACAAGGGGGGTAGCAGCTGCAACCCCGGGCCTTAAAACACACACACACACACACACACACACACACACACACACACGCGGGATGGGGTGAACAGCACCACACCCCTGGTGTAGCAGACGTATGTGGGTGCTCCCTGGCTTTGGTTTTTACATGTCTTCTGAAATGAATCTGAAGATTATTCAAATGATGCTGAATTTGAGGGAACTGAAGAAGAATCGACTCACTTCTGTTTTGCATAATGTCTCTTAATCTGTTGTGTCTGTGTGTGTCTCTGTGCTTTTGGTCACTGGCAGAGGCCACCTCTGCAGCCATTTCCTCTGGACAGGGCCTTCACAATGGCCTCTACTGCTCTAAGGCCAATGTGATTATTACAGAACAAAACAAAACAAAAAATTAACAGCACATATAATACAAAAACAAAGTATATAAGAACAAAAAATCTAGCACTTCAACCACTTGGCCAGGAGTGTTTATTATTCCCTTCAGCTGTGTGACGCTGAGGAAGTGAGATTTGGAACGAACACGGTTCTCCTCCCTCCCATCTCATTAGTTTGCATCATATGGGAGATGAGAGAAAACCTGCAGCCTCATTTCTCACAACGCTTGGCCTGCAACACGTTTGTCTTATTTCTCTTTGACAACGGCGTACTCTTCAATGGCTGTTTTATTTATCAGATAGTCTTTTAAATGGAAGTGCTGGTTTTCCAAAGACAATTTTAGATCAGTCTCTGACCAAATAAATGTGCCAATGGTCAATTCTGCACTGAAAAATTCCTTCCTGTCCAGGATAGATTCATTATCTTAAGTATGGTCAGTTTGAAAAGAACTCGTTTCAGAACGGTGTGTAATCTTTTTCAGTGTCACGGTGTACTCCATTCAACCAGCCTCAGCCTACCCAGTCAGTACAAGAGGAAAACACAAACACACACACACACACACACACACACACACACACACACACACACACACACACACACACACACACACACACACACACACACACACGCGTCTGGGCCTTGCTCTCTGTCTCTCACTCACTCTTTGTTCCCTGATGTGTTTGAAGTTCAGCATTTTGACCGTAATGCATTTCAAATGCGTTTTACGGCCACGCAATAACAAAAGCGCCTCGTACACGTAGTCCTTGCGCTTGGAGTGCTTCATTCCTCAGTGCTGAACTGAAGAGCACCGCAGATTTAAGTACAGAACACTCTCTCTCACTCTTTTTTTTTGGGGGGGGGGGGGGGGTGTGCAGGGTTGGGCTAGGTAGGGTTAGGTTGGGTTGTCTTTCTGGACCAGGCCATGTGTCACACAAAAAAGTAGGAAGGAGATCATGAGTCCTGTCAGGAAGATAGATGCCTTCACCCCAACAGATTTTACACACCATGTCTCAGGGTCTTCCAAAAAATATGTCTCAGAAAATCCAAAAAATATTCAGATTACTTCATTTGTATTCAGTGACTCACTGTTTGGACTCTAAGAACAATCCAGTTCTCTGAGGTACACTGCAAGCTATTAGAACAGACTCTCGTAATTACTGGAGGAAACTAGGCATGTGCACATAGTTTGTATGCGTGTGTATGCGTGTGTGCATGCGTGTGTGCATGCATGTGTGCATGCGTGTCCATGGTTCGCAGTGGCATGCAAGAGATTCAACCACACTCATTTCTATCTCCACTCATTTCTATCAAAAGGTATAGAAACAGTAAAAATATATCTATGCGTATCAAACCCTCAGAAGAGGCGGGGCCTCCTGGTACAGGTACAAACCTAAAAAGCTGCATAGCAATGAACATTTTCTCTTATCAAATATAAGACGACTACCAAAATGAAGCCCTACATGTTCTTCTGTGTGGGTGTACATCTGTTTGACTACTTGGTAAGATTATTATTTTTTTTTTCCCCCACGTTCGAAACGGGCTTAGGCGCCGTGGCTACGGTTGCTGGGAGACTTGTTTACGCCCGGTCGTTCAGCTCTCGGGGTTCCCGAGGTGTGGGGACAGTGTGCAGGTCCCACGCGACACCCTCTGCTCAGGCTCCATGGTGACGGGGAGCAGGCCGTGCGGGGCCGCCCCTCCCCCCTGGCCCTTCAGGTTGAGCTCGGGGTTACGCAGCAGGGGCCGGAGGATGCTGACCAGGCAGAAGGCGGAGCCGCTGTTGGGGATGAAGTTGACCTTGTTCCTGTCCGGGCACAGGAACTGCGGGACCTCGCGGGACAGTCTGGCCCTGAGAGGGGGACATGAGGGGGAGGGGGGAGAGGACAGAGGGAGATGCAGTCAGAACACAATCAGCTCTGGGGATGATAGTGTCATCACTTCAAGGCCCAAGACAGCCTGAAACAACCAAAACAACTGTGGGAGAGAGAGAGAGAGAGAGAGAGAGAGAGAGAGAGAGAGAGAGAGAGAGAGAGAGAGACAGAGAGAGAGAGAGGGGGGAGGGGGAGAGGGAAGGAGAGAGAGAGAGAGACAGAGAGGGAAAGGGAGAAGGGGAGGAAGAGAGAGAGAGAGAGGGGGAGAGAGGGGGAGAGGGAAGGAGAGAGAGAGAGACAGAGAGGGAAAGGGAGAAGGGGAGGAAGAGAGAGAGAGAGAGGGGGAGAGAGGGGGAGAGGGAAGGAGAGAGAGAGAGACAGAGAGGGAAAGGGAGAAGGGGAGGAAGAGAGAGAGAGAGAGGGGGAGAGAGGGGGAGAGGGAAGGAGAGAGAGAGAGACAGAGAGGGAAAGGGAGAAGGGGAGGAAGAGAGAGAGAGAGAGAGGGGGAGGGGGAAGGAGAGAGAGAGAGACAGAGAGGGAGAGAGGGAAAGGGAGAAGGGGAGAGAGAGAGAGAGAGAGGGGGGAGAGGGGGAGAGGGAAGGAGAGAGAGAGAGACAGAGAGGGAAAGGGAGAAGGGGAGGAAGAGAGAGAGAGAGAGAGAGAGAGGGAGAGGGAGAAGGAGAGAGAGACAGAGAGGGAGGGAGAGAGGGAGGGAGAGAGAGAGAGACAGAGAGGGAGGGAGAGAGAGACAGAGAGCGAGAGGGAGATAGAGAGGGAGAGAGAGGAGATAAAGGTGCTATCAGGAGAGATTGTAGTACTGACTGTGTTTCTTCGGGGAAGACCTTGACACGCTCGCAGCCCTCAGGTGGCTCTCTCTGGAACATGTAGCTGTTGTTGGGCTTGGGGGATGAGGCGAACTTGGGCACAGGGGAGGCCGGAGCCAGATCTGTCAGCAGAGCGCAGGCTACCGTCAGCTTCCCGGCCAATGAGCGCGCGGCACCAGAACCCACCAAGGTGGACACAGGCGAGCACATGGGTGTGTGCGTGGGCGCGAGGCTTCACCGTACCTCTGTCACGGCCGTCGCAGAGCGGGTCGTCGTTGGAGGAGGGGCTCTCGTCGCAGGTGTCGGCGGGGACGCTCTGGAAGGCGGGCGAGACGGAATGCGACCGGCTGCTACCGCGGCTCCCGCCGGGTTGTGGCGCCCGAGGGCGTCTGCGTGTCCACGCTGCGGGAACTGGCGCTACGGGGGCAGAGCGGCGGGGGGGCGCGGTGACCGTCGGGGGCGTCCTGGGGCTGCACGGATGGGACAAAAAAGGCGGCGTTACTGAGCGCTGGCCAAGCAGCGTTTAGCCAGTAGAGGCAGCGTCATGCAGAACAGTGTGCGGTGTGACAGGTGTGACAGGTGTGATGGGAGTGACGGGTGTGACGGGAGTGACGGGTGTGACGGGAGTGACGGGTGTGACGGGAGTGACGGGTGTGACGGGAGTGACGGGTGTGATGGGAGTGACGGGTGTGACGTGTTGGGAGCTGCGGCACTCACGATGAACTGCTCGTCCTTCTCGGCCGAGTCGCGGATGATGATGCGTTCGATCTCCTGGTTGAGACCCTCGACGCTGCTGCGGAAGCGCGAGACGCAGGACTTGGAGACAGGGACGGGGACGAGCGCGCTCTTCGGGACGGGGGCCTGTGGGGGGTGGACACAGGACAGGGCCGTGGAGCAACAGAGATGGCACAGGAGCTGCACATTTGAAAGACACCTGGTTAGGAAGAAAGTGTGTATGAGTGAAGCACTAAACACCAGAGGTGGGGACTCGAGTCACATGATTTGGACTCGAGTCAGACTCGAGTCATTAATATTAAGACTTTTGACTTGACTTGAAAAAATATTCAGAGACTTAGACTTGACTTGGACTTTTACACCAATAACTTGGGACTTGAATTGGACTTGAACCTGTTTACTTGCAAAGACTTGATTTTTTTACCCCAAATCTAAATTTTAAAACACATATTAATATTTATAGTGGGCCCCATTAATTTCATTTCCGTCCTTCTGACGCAGACCGGTCCTCTGCTTTTCCACACTCTGTACGTTGTGTGTGTGTGTGTGTGTGTGTGTGAGCTGCAGCACAACCAATCAAATGGGGGGGTCAGCGAACGTGAATTGTTACCGGGCGGGGTGTAAAATGGACACAAATTAAGTATTATATCGCGATCGATCGATCGCCAGTGGTTGGTGCCAGAGCGAACTAGTAACTCATTGAATCATAGATAAGGATCAGAGGTAAATAAACTAGATTTTTTTTTTCGGCGTGAGAAATCGGATGTATGGCGTGAGAGCGTGTGAAGACGGTCAAATGCGTGTGTCTCACGCTCAATGCGTGAGAGTTGGCAACCCTGGATTCTGTATCTGAACTCAGGGAAGAGAGCCTCTCTCTGTCACCATCATATCCAGTTCTATCTCAGCATGGATTGTGTATTTGAAGACATCTACGTCGAGAAAAAAATATATTGACAAAAGTGGAGCGAGTTTTCAGCTATGGGGACATCATTCTACGGCCTCATCGTGCACAAATGACATACAGACTTTTGGCCAGTTTGGTCTTTTGCAAATGCAATGCAGAATAGTTTACTGAAATGTCTAAAGTTGCATTCCTGTTAATTGTTCAGTTCTTATATTTGTTTGTCTTGTGTCACTCACACATGGACACACATGTTCTCCAAGAAACCAGGTAAGAGAAGAGAGGGAAAAAATGCTGTTATGGTTCTTTGTATTGTACTGTGAAAATATCAGCACTTTTTATTTGAACATGGAGTTCTACTTATGACTTTTTCACAGAATATTTATTTCTGGAAAATTGTAGTTTAAAGTATGAATATTTTTGCAGCGAATTTTAACAAATTGAACTGTGCAATAAAGATGTGTAATTTAAATTTTTTTATACTTCGTGTTTTCAGTTGCAAATGTTTTATCAAGATTTGAGGAGAATACAGATTTAAAAAAGAACACATGTCTATTATTTACATTTAAAATATACCTGCAACATTGGTTAAAAAAAAAAAAAAGACTCGAAAGGACTTGAAATTCCAAGTTTCAGACTTGGGACTTGACTTGACTGTTGCCTGTCTTGACTCGAGACTTGACTTGAGTTGACTGTCTTTGCTTGAGACTTGACTCGGGACTTGAGGATAAAGACTTGGACTTACTTGAGACTTGCAAAACACTGACTTGGTCCCACCTCTGCTAAACACCATGATGCAAAGGTAACGAGAACACACTCTGGAAGCCTGCCAGCACCGGCACGCGCACGCACACGCACACGCACACGCACACACTTTGCTACTAGTCGTATAAAGAAGAGTGGCTTCACCTCTCCTGAGTAGCCATTGCCCATCATGTCCACAGGGTCCCGTTTACCTCCTCTTCCTCCTGCCTCTACTCTACTCTACTCTGAGGTAGCCCGTCTGTCTTTCTCATGCACCCCCTCTCTCCCTCCCTCTACCTCTCTCTTACTTTCTGTCGAGCTCTGCTGTCCTCTCTTCATTTGCACCCCCCCCCCCCCCCAAGATCAACCACCTTTCTCTCTGCCCTTCTCTCTCCCTCGTGCGGCCCCCCCTCCCCCCCTCTGCTGAGGGGATTCGAGAACAATGCGAGAGGAGGAGGAGGAGGAGGAGGATGTGGCTGAGCTGTGTGGGCCCGCCACGACGGCCTCCTTCAGCAGGTCGGATCAGCCTGGGCCGGGCCGCCCTCATTAACATCTCTATACAGCTGTCCGTCTGTAAACTGCCCACGCTGCGCTACACCACACACGGGTCAGCCTCACACTGCGGCCCTCTGGGGCCTCAGGGTTAGTGAAGCTACTCGTGTGAGTTTGCGCATGCGGATGTGTACTGAAATCACTCAGCGCATATCATTTTATTATCGCAGCAATGTTCTGTTATGTCAAAAAAACAAAAAAAATGCATACAAACTCTGACCTCTGAGGTCACCTGAAAATAATAAGCCGTTTTGATGCTTACTCCCTAGCAACTTCTTGTCGACCGGTTGCCAGGAGACAAATATCTGTTTACGTGTCAAATTTCCAGTGGCGTGCTGGGCCACGGGCCCTAGACAAAGTGCCAGTGGGCCCCCGGGTCATTCCCACACCACCAGCAGCATCGTGGGGCTGGCCAGCTCGCACCACGGAGCCTGCGAGGTCAGTGGTTAACACCAGCCATAGAGACGGGGGGGGGGGGGGGGACTCGGCGGTCCCGTCCTGGACGGCGTGGCCAACGCCCCGTGGCGTCAGCCCCTGTCCTGCTAGGTTCTCGAGGTGTGTGGAGCAATTGCTGCACTCCTGTCTCGCTCTCGTATCCTGTGAGGGGTCAGAGGTCAAGGCTGAGGATAATGGCCCTTTTCTTGTTCATGTAAATGGCTGTTCCGCATCTGTGTCCCCCTGACTCCCGAGACTGGGAGGGCTGAGGAGGAGGCGGCGGCTTCACAGACGAGGGCGGGGTTTGAGCTCTCCTGCTCCCTGACGCGTCCCCTTAGCTGCTGGTGCAAGGTAACAGCAGGAAGAGAGAACTTCAAAGCAAATGTAAATGGTCTAACTGCACATGAGCTGACGAGGAGAGATATGAGGCAGCGCTGAAACTCACTCAGGCCGTTAGAGGACTCGTACACACAGAGCAAGTGGCTCTGGGGTTTGTGCTGGTTACTACAGTGTGTTTTTTTCAGAGAGGCAGTCTGACAGAAGAATGCTTTGACTCATCCCCAGGACGAGAGAAGCCACGGGCACATTCCCACCCACCCTCAGCCCACCACCGTGCCATTTAGAAAGACCAAGATTCACGAGCCCAAGGCTGTTGACCAGTGCTGAAGCAAATGTCTGTGACTGCCTCGAAAATACAAAGGCATGACCTCACACACACACACACACACACACACACACACACACACACACACACACACACACACACACACACACACACACACACACACAGCCACACACAGACACAGCCACACACACACACACACACACACACACACACACACACACACACACACACACACACACACACACACACACACACACACACTTCCTCCCTCATTCTCTGGAGACTTGGAACACATTTATAAGATGGACTACTAACCCATTCGTGCTTTCTCAATATCTCTTTAACATAGGTTAAACTAAATTCGAGTCTGTTTTCTCTCTTGTGGTCTGCCATCTGAGCAAAATGCTGAAACAAATCCCCATCCATTAAATGGCCAAAACCTCCTCCCCATGAATACAGCAATCCAAGACAAACACATGTGAAACCACAAGCTGACCACAGAAAGGGGTACCAGTGGAGAGGAATTCAATTCTCGCTCTGAAATCTGATCAAACCGGAGCGGAACAGAGAGAAACGTTTCATCACTTCCCTTCAGCAAGCCAAGAACAGCATGCCCATAGCCTCGTGCATTCTCATTTCTTACACTAGTGGGTGCTGTTGAGACTGTAAGATCTATACAGGAAATAACCAGTTACTCCCAGACATGCGCACAACACAATCACACACACACACACGCACATGCACACAGAGTTTTACATGTCAGCCTGGTCTAAGACCAGGCTACAATGGTCAATCATTGATTTTCTGACACAGCAGCTGTCAAAGTAACATAAGACTTGCTTGAGAGTTAAAGGAAAGGAAACATGGCACCAGGTGGTGTGTGTGGGTGTGAGCGCACGTGTGTGCGTGCACGCCTTTGACCTGTTCACAGACACAATACAGCTCTGGGCCTCCAACAATACAAAGAATGCTCTTGGACTTTTAACAATCCTGAAACGAATACCATGCACAGACACACACCTTCCATGGAGATTCTAGTTTCGCGTGTTGTGCCGGGAATTTGGGAACCCACTGACAGGGCTAGCCTTTGTCCTAAAGGTGAGGTGTGCCAATGCAAGCCCCTCCCACACAGGCAGTGTTGGGAACGTTACTTTAAAAAAGTAATTATAGTTACTCACTACTTGTTCAAAAAAGTAACTGAGTTAGTAACTGAATTACTCTATAATAAAAGTAACTTGTTACCAGGGAAAGTAACTATTTGCATTACAGTAAAAAAAGTTATATGCCAATGAATAAGGATTTTTTGAAAAAGCAGTTTTCACAGTCAGTTGAAATGAGTAGATCAGAAAGGTATTTTAACTTTTGATATTTATTGTACATCAACAGACCAAAATCCTTTAAAATCCCAAATCTTATTGAAGAAAAAAAAAAAAAAAAAAAAGCAAAAGTACAGTTACACTATATAAAGTGCATTTACATCTATCAAATTAAATTAAATTCTCTCAACCTGAGACAACTGGTTTGTTCACAACAATAAAACCTCTATTCTTAATTAAATAAATCAAATACCTAGTCTGGTAGACATTCAGGAACTTCAAGTATTTTCTTAAATAATGTTTATATCGCCACCTTGAAAATGCTAATTTTTCTTCGGCTTGCTCCTGGCTCGCCTTTTCTGCCTCTGCTCAGTGTGTGTCGTGTGTCACTGGTGTGCTTCGGCACACGTGTAACAACACTGGCTCTGATTGGCTACCATAACGCTGCCTTAGCCAATCGCTTACTGACTTGTTAAGTTAAACAGGTGTTACACCGAGAACTGTGACCTATCGAGATCTGTTACTCCTCACTAGCCTGGGTCCGCTCGGATTACTGTTAGTATATCAATATATAGTAACGCACCGCTTTTAATGACCAGTAACTTCAACGGCGTTGTAACGACAAGAAAAGTAATTAATTATATTATCCCGTTACTGACAAAATGACGCTGTTACCTAACGCCATTTTTTTTAACGGCGTTATTCACAACACTGCCCACAGGGCAGGCCTACAGTCTAAAGGGGCTGGAAACCTCATGACAGGCACTGTCCTCGGACTCCCACCAGCAGAGGGCGACCAATACATCCACCCCCGCATCCGCCCCATAAAATCAGTAAAAAGGGCACTATGACCACAGGGTGTCCTGCCCGCCTCACCTGCTCCCCCATAGTCTCAGGCCGCTGAACGCACGCCAGCTTTTATGAATGAAGCTTTTTGCAGCTCTTGGCAGGTCTAACGGGACAACACACACCCCTCCTACAACCCAGCCCCCACCATGAGAGGAACAGGAATGGGCACACGCGCACGCACACGCACACACACACACACACACGTCCATGCACGGCCTCACACATCCCTGGGGTCACACTGTGCATTATTTTAAGCTGCTCCTCTCATGTAAAGCAACTCCTCCAATTGGAAACCCAGGAGGGAGGGAGGGAGAGAGAGAGAGAGAGAGAGAGAGAGAGAGAGAGAGAGAGAGAGAGAGAGAGAGAGAGAGAGAGAGAGCGATAGATAGGGGGAGAGGGAGAGTGTGGGGAGGGAATGAAAGAGGGGGGAATGAGAGGGAGAGAGAGTGAGAGGGAGAATGAGAGGGAGAGAGGGAGAGAGGGAGGGAGAATGGGGGGTGAATGAGAGGGAGAGACAGACAGACAGATTAAGGCTTAATTCAACTATGGCAGGTGTAGCAGTCAGTCTGTGCCACCGGCTAAGCCAAAACACAGAAAAGCCAAACAGGCAATTAAAACAGGCCTGATGACTTAGGTATTGCCAAAAAGAGCCAGCTAAAACACTGTAGTCCCCTCTAGACGTGCAAGCGCACACTCATACACACACCCAACAATCACACACCCCCTGACAGACCAGCAGTCCCCCGCACTGCCGTCCCCCGCACTGCCGTCCTATGTCCCAGGCCATGACGGTTCACAGTACTCAGCCTTCAGGCATACCTGCTGCCTGCTCAATCACTTCTGCTCCAAAACACCTGCTTCCTATTAACTCTAATACAAAGCAGACAACAGCCTCAAATAGGAGTAACCCCCCCCCCCTCCCCCCCACCACAAATAAACTCCCTCAGACAAAAAAAAAGGTCCACACAGGAGGAGGAATCTGGAGACTGACTGCACTGACAAAAAATGATTCACTATTCAAGCAGAAGGTAGTGATTAAAGTGGCGAGCGTGTGTGTGTGTGTGTGTGTGTGTGTGTGTGTGTGTGTGTGTGTGTGTGTGCGGTGCGCGCGTGCGCATGTGTCCAAGTGTGTGTGTCAGTCAGGCAGCAGTGTGGGAGCTCTCCCTGGTGGCACCGGTCCACACACACTGGCCAGTGAGCCCTCATGAAACGGCCCAATGATCCAGCCCTCTCTCTACCTCCCTCACACCTCCACAGGCCCGAGGAATTCGACTACAGCACACCCCGAACCGGACTAAGGTCCGTGTCC